>NC_048907.1:4560506-4571415 GCF_011077185.1 Oxyura jamaicensis
ATATATATATATATATATATATATATATATATATATTTCTTTTTTTTTTTTTTTTTTTCAAAGAAAACATGATTCAGTCACTAGAGCCCACAGTTGCTGGAGGGCAGCAAGCCCCATGAAGAAGGCTCCTGTGAGAGCAGAACCCAGGACACTGGGGATGCCAGTGGCCCTGCCCACTCCCCTGCAGCAGTGACAGTGACACTTGTGGCTGTTGGTCTGCAGTGTTACAGGGATTAAAATTTCCAGGTGTTCTTGGCATGTATTTCTGACCCATGGTGTGGAAGTACATCCTTGGCACTAAACCTGCACAATCGGAGTGGTCCAGGTGGCACAGGACAAAGATGTTTCTGGAAAAAAAGCACAGAACAGGAGAATGAGAGAGGAAATGAAAAAAGGAAGAATTATACATGAACAGCAGATAAAAGCCCTTGAGCTGAGTAGGGTGCAGTGGGCTATGGAAGAACCCTGTGGAGAAGAAGCTTGCTAGCCCTGCTAGCCAGGCAGATGCTTATTTTAGATGATACAGCATTGCCAGGGAAATGCCTGCCCTTCCCTAGGCAGCAGGAGAAGCTGCTCTACCCTCACTGTTTCACAAAAGTCCTGAATACCTTCAGAGAGCTGTGTCCCCAGGTTCAGCAACTTATATATTGGAGCAGGAAAACTGAGGGGAATTTAGGAGCTCTCTGCCACTGCCCTCAGCAGCAATGCCAGCAAAAGATGGGAAAGTCAGTATCTGTGGGCTGAAAAGCTCTTTCCAAATCTAATGAGGATTTTTTGAGATCTTTTAATGTTCAAGTATTTCCTCAGTGAAAACATTTCTAGTTGAAAATGACATTCAGTGCTCTGGCAGCTCTAACTCCTCTAGCACTCAGGCAGCTAGAAAGGCAAGATGAGCAACACCAGCCTGCTCAGGGGCCTGGAGAAGGAGACATGCAGCTTGGCTCCCTTGCTCCCTGCTCTGACGTTTCCTCCAGTCATTGCTCTTCTAAGGCAGCTGGACTGGCTGTGATCACCAGGCTCTATGGCTTGGAGTGGGAACAAGCATTTTAATGTTTTCTTGCAGTAAGAGAATACAGACCATTTTATTTACCTGTAGGAAATCTATCTTGTATTTATTTTGAAGGAAATGGCAGTTCTGACTCACACTGGGCTGGGAACATCCCTGATCACCCTGGCTCTGCATGGACAGACTTAATTTTTTTTTGCTTGTTGTGCTCAGTGTCACAGTGAGAAATTATGGAACTGGGGTTTGGTTCATTTGTAATATTAGCTCATATTGGAACCTCTTCAGAACAATGCTTTCTGTGAAACCATGGTGATTCACTGAGCCAAGCCTGAAGATGGCCCAAAGAAGGAAGCCAGGCAAAAATGAATCCCCAGAGACTCCTTGACTAAGAGAGGCTTTTTAATTTGAAAGACCAAAACCAAGGGCTGATGAAGGAGGTACAGGAAAAAATAAGGAAATACAGAGCTGAGAATTAACATCTTTGCCTCAGCCATCCTGGTGGAAATCTGTGTTTCCCAGTGGGATAAGACCTCACTTGCAGTGGTTACTCATAGTTCAAGGACTCCTCTCCTGTTCCCCAGTTCTTGTGTGGCCCTACGGCTGACCACTACAATTTTAAACCTGTCTTTCTTGGGTTTGGCCTAGCCAGCTTACCAAGAGTATTTCTAAAAGGGAATGTAAAAGTCATCATGGAATCATAGAATGGCTTGGGATGGAAGGGACCTTAAAGATCACCTAGTTCCAACCCCCCTGCCATGGGAAGGGATGCCACCCACTAGATCAGGTTGCCCAGGGCCTCCTCCAACCAGTCGCTGAACACCTCCAGGGATGGGGCATCCACATCCTCTCTGGGCAACCTGTTCCAGTGCCTCACACCCCCTGAGGGAAGAATTTCTGCCTAACCTCTAACCTATATCTCCCCCTTTTAGTTTAAAATCGTTCCCCCTTTTCCTGTCATAAGTCCTGTCAGTACTGTGCTGTCCTACTTCCAAGTTGTTTGCAGACACTCATAACAAGGGCACTGGGTTTCCTCTGATCTCCCTTCTTTTGACTCTGTTCATGTGCAGGCATTTTTAGGATGGCTGCTCCTTTTCCAGGCAGGTTCTTGCAGCTCAGTGGCACATTTGGCTGTTAATTGCTTAAGATGAGGAGCAACGATTTTAGAGCTGTGAAACTGTCATGCTTGCAGGAAATTGGGATGTGCTAGATAGAAGTGGAGAAATTGTCTTCAGGGTCTCACCTCACAGGAAGTGTCCCATTTCTCCAAGAAGGGGATTGAGCTGGCCCCAGCCATTCAAAACCCAGTTGTGCATGTTTCTTTCTATTATCAGCCTAGGAGGGTGTATTGAGGGCTGGTAACTGAGGTCTCAAAAGATCCCACTCTGGTCAGCAGTTCTCAGTGGGGAAGGCCCATGCCAGGACTTCTGCAGCAGGGGATAGAAGCCCCCATGGGAGTCTGCTCATCTCAGTAATCTCACCCTAGAAACTACCCAGCAGACCTGCTAGCCTCATCTGCTTACAGGAACTCAGACAAGAACTAAATGTATAATCATTGAAGGTTTCAGGTTCAATAAAACTGAACAAACTTTCTAAATGACATTTTCATTTGAAAAATGGCAATTAAGCAGTAGATCATCAAAAGCTACTCCTGCTTCAAATTGTTTGCCATAGTTTTTGTGACTGCTCTTATGGAGATGCGTATCAGAGTGGTTTCCAAGTGAATATTTGGTAAATATTCTGAAAAACTTTGGTAAGGTGTTTATTACAAATATCATCATATCATCAGCTGTCTTTGCAGACCGGTAAATTTTAAAAACCTACACCAAATCAGCATTTCATTTTTTTCATAACTTAATTTTCTCCATGTTTTTTAGCAAGTACCAGAGATGAAAGTTGAAGGTCAGGTGGTGACAGGGAGTTTTATGTTGGGCTGTCTTGCTCAGCTGTCTTCTCATTGTTGCTTGTACAGAAGCTTGTGCTGGAAGGAGACACACCAGAAGCGGGTCAGGGCCCTGAGTGCACTGATGGGCTGTCATCACACTGACCAGGCTGCAACCAGCTTTCTGCAGCCCCTTCTGCAACCTCATCCCTCTGCCCCAGGAAGTTAGCTGTCACCCCATCCCCACCCTGCTCCGTATGTCAGACATGAAAAGTCCCTGAGGAGCCCTTGCACAGAAAAAAGCAACTGAAGGCATCTCCTGAAACTGCAGCATGAGATAATTGTGCCAGGCTGGTGTGCTGTGCTTGGCATTAGGGCACCCTGCCTGGGAACATGTGAAGCTTGGGGATTATTTATTTATTTATTTATTTATTTTTCTGAAGAGAAGGAGGGTTTAACAACAACAACATCTTCCCAGAGTGCTGTTGGATATGTTTCAATGTTGTTAGGGACATCTGACCTCCAAAAGAAGTTTAAGAAAAATCTATCATGCACATGTTTGCAAAGTGCAGGACACTAAAGGGGCTGAAATCAATGTGAGTAGTCAATCAATGATAATCAAAAAAAAATGAGAAAAGACAAAAAAAAAAAATCCTTAACATTTCCAGTGTCATGGACAATCACTAAAGAAAAAAAAAAAAGTTGAATTCTCTGAGTGGATTTTTCCAAATGGAGCCCTATCCTTTGCTTTGGGGAAGAAGCCACTCTTGAGTTGAACAGCCTGGTGCACTGGGGGTCCCAGAGCTGTTCTGGCCCCTCTCTGCTCCCCCATTACACTGCTCTGCTGCCTCCCCTCTACTCACATCCCTGCAAACCTGTGGTGTCCTGTCCCCTGTTGTGATACAGTCTCACCTGTGGGATCAGCTTCTAGAACCAGACAGGATGAATGCAATTTCCTGAGACCATTAGAGCTATTGCAAAGTCCCATGCCAATGGCAACCAGAGGTACCAATTTCCTCAGGTTCTGGTCTGTGCCTTGGGCGGTGTGAGTGGAAAGTCTGTGTGTGACCATTTATTCCCAGTGATCCATAGCCTCTCTCAGCAGGAAAGTAACTGTCAGCTGCTAATTAAATATCAGACCTGAGATGCAGAGCATGCACAGAGCTAAGCTCTGCATCTTATCCATTTGGGTGGCATTGTACTTGTGGAGCATTTCATTCAGACACAAAATTAAACCCTGTGGAATAAATGCCTTCTTTAATAGCTTCCTGAAGGGCTTGTGGTGTTGACACTTAGTCCTTGCATCCCTCCAACATGCTTTTCGATGGGGGAAAGAGAATCTCCGTCTCTGCGGATTCTGGTGCATTTGGTGTGGTCTGTCTTGCAGGAGTGGGAGCAAAGCCAGACAGAAAGTTCTTTCGGACCCTGCTTCAAGGGAGCACATTTCCCTGGGAGTGCAGGGAGGGCATTTTTTACCTGACCCTTAACCAAAGACTCAGTGATCAAACTCACAAGTCTCCTTCAGCCTTTGGACCCACAAGGCTCTTGGTGAATCAGGAAGGAGCCTCTCCTTGGGCTTCTTTGTGCAGAAGTGTTCAGTCCCCCAGGTACTCAGTCCTGTCAGGCTAGACCCAACTCTGGGTAAGTGGTGAAGTTTTCAAAACTCAGTTTGCAAACACAGGACATTGTACCAGGTACAGCGCCTGCAGATGTGACTTGTGTGCTAAGGGGAGCAAAAAAGCTGATGAAGAGACTAGAAATCAGCAGTTATGAGAAGTGACTGAGGATCTAGGGCTGTTTAGGCTGGAGAAAAATGAGGCTGGGGGGAGACCTTTTAACCCAGCAGAGTGTACCTGTCCAGGCCATGGGCTGACAGCTTCTTCAGGAGAATGAGCAACACCTTGTGCCAGGCACCAGCAGATGGGTTGTGTCAATCCTCTTTCAATCTGCCCCTGCAAATTTAAGCAGCTTTACCCAAGGACATGCAGCCCTGGGACAGCCAGGGGTCCTGGCTTCTTTCACCTTTGGAAATGAGTGATAATGTTCCTGTCTAGAGCTCATCGGCACGTGACTCTCTGCAGAGGTGCATCTTCTTGCTGACCAGAGCACTATGCTCCCCAGAGCCAGTGCCCAGGTACCTTTCTCTTTCTTGGTGCAAGAAACATTACAGGGGCTCAGCTATTTGAGTATCGTTTCTATGCTTCTTCTTGGATGTTCAGACTTGAATTTGCATTTTCAAGCACTTAAGTTCCACACCTCTGCCTCTTATGTGGTAAGTACATGCCCGTGGATGAAAGCATGGGGGATAACAACTGTGCACATTTCATGCTGGGAGAAAAGCAGCATGTTCACCATCTTAAGTGCTGCTTAGTATTTGTGAGATGCTCTGACCTGCCAAGAGAAAATCCTACTGCTTGGGGAGAATGGGGATAAATCCCTGTGGCTTATGCATCATCACTGGAGGCTATCCAGCAGTTCTAGCAAGCACAACAAGCAAGTCAGGGAAAGGGCTTCCCGGTGAGTTCCCAGGTGTATTTCCACAAAATCAGTTATGTCCTCTGTTTGAGAGAGGGAAGAAAAGCAAGGAAGAGCCCCTTCCCCCTGCATGTTGACTCTAAGGTATATCACCCTCAGAGCATCATAGTAGGTCTTGTTCTTTCCAAGTCACTGTCCTGATCCTGCACAATGAGATATTCCATGCAGCGGGAGGGCATTTTCTCAGCTGGCACAAGTGTTTTGATGATGCGACAGAAAGAAAATGTTTTGGGGACCAGAAAGGACACAGTAAGAGTTTGTTGCAACTCAGAAAGCCACCAAGATAAATATAACCAAGCCAGAAGTAAAGACCCACCCATGGGGACACACTGGGAAGGGAAATAATTGTTTATATGATATTTTAATTCTGTTCCATCTGGCCTAGCAACTCTGAGTTCCTCCTCTTTTAGAAATGCATTATTCAAGTTTATATTCTAATAAAACCTGGATTTGAAGTTTAAAAGCCCTCTCTGTCTTTGAAGAGAGTTCCCTGGAAGGAAAAGATGTGGGCAGATTTAATTCCTTGCTCCAGCTGGCTCATGGCTCCAATTTGAGGAGTCCACGTGCTCTGCAGAAGCAGGGGAGCAAAACGCTGCTCCAATGCAGCCACGTTTCAGGTTCCTGCAAGGCTCCCTTGAGAAGGGAAGGCTGGAGCAGGAGTGTGGGGCGGAAGCGATGTGCAGATGTATCTGCCTGGCACAGACTGAGGAGGAGAGAGAGGGTAAGGAAGCAGCTGCCGGGAGTGTGATGCTCTGGGTTATGAGGGGTCTGCGAGGCTGCACCGGCTCAGATTAGCTTCTTGATTACTGCACTGTGTTCTCATCAGGAGAGAAGAGGGTTTGATCAAAGGAAGATTACCTCCAAAGGGGAAGAGGAGGTTTCATTAGAGGGGCTTAGATGATGTGAAGTAACTTAACTCATCTTCTGAACAGCTCAGCTTAACTCTTTGGGAAGGGCTGCTCTCCACTCCTGCCTGTTGCAGCCAGCAGCCCTCTGTGCAGGCAGATCCCTGAAGGAGGTCCTGAAACTCAGAGTTGCTCCAGGACTGACACTTGTCACCACATGTCTGGCCTCACCTTGCAATATGCACAGACCCCGTACCTTTCTGCAGTGATTTACCTGGAAAGAGACTTTTACCAGGGTCTGTAGTGATAGGATAAGACGTAACGGTTTTAAACTAGAAGGGTAGATTTACATTAGACATAAGAAAGAAACCTGGTTCAAATTGCTGCACTGACAAAAACATACCAATACCTCATCTTGTGGAAGCAATACCTTTGCTGTTCAGGGGGCTCTGAGCCAGTTTCCTTACACTGCAAGCCATAAAATTACCTGCTGTGGACATGTCCTGTGAAGCAAACAGCTTTAATTTGACAATACAAAGTATCCTTCGCAGGACTGTCAGCACTGGGATAGATTTGGTAAGAAAAACCTTTGTCCAGGCCACCTCTGGCTTTAAGTGTGCAGACATTTTACGTTCTGCTTTGGAAGAGATCTCAAGGCTACATCCTCATGCATATTCACAGATGAGGTGAGGAAAGGGCTCAGGACATGCTGAATTATTGTATTCCCTAGTATCTGAGGTTTTCACTCTGTGGTGTGAATAACACCCTCTGTGATGTCCTATACGGAGAATTCCATGACTCCATATAGGTTTGGCTGGCTTTAAATCCTCTGCAGATGCATGGTAAGCAGTCAAGACAAGACAAGGATTTTCCTGGGAAAGGCAGGCTCTGTGAAGATCCGAGCTGCCAAAAGTTGTGATCTCTGCACTGAGATCACAGAGGTCAAAGTAAGAAAACTGTCAGGGGAAACCAATGCACAGACCTTGACATGTCATAAGGAAGGCATGCCACAATGTGAATTGTTGGACAAACCTGGACGTTTGTTGGATGTTTGTAGAGTTCTTTTAAAAGAGATGTAACAAAAGATCCTGGTGCCAAGATAATTGACACAAGCTTTACTATTTTGGCCTTCCATTGCTGGGGTGAAGGAATCCATCCTTCCTTCGAACAGCTCCTGAGAAACCTTGCCAGAAATAATAAGTTCAGTCTTCCCCTGTGGACCTGACCACCCTGGGAGGGTGTACCCTTGTGCCCCCTTTCTCCCCTCTCCCTTCTCTGAGTTTTTCTCTCACTGTCCTGATTCCTCACCCTCTTATCTTTTCCTTCTTTTCTTCCGTGTAGCAAGAGGCTGTCTTGCCTTGTAATTGCATCCTTTGCAGGACTGCTGGAAGCACTCAACTGACGAGAGAGTTGAAAGTGTTAAGCAACTTCATGGGTGATGTAAGATTCCCAGGTCTCTGAAGAATGGGTTGTTTTAGGTACTGAAGCTGTGTTCCTCCAGCAGTGACTTGCAATATGATCTCTCACCAGAGACATATTTTCTCTTTTGCTGTTCTTTTTGGCCATGTTAATGTATTTTGAGCCTTGTTTTTCCTTACAGAAAGCAGTATTAACTTCCAGCAATGACAGCACCTTAACCTAGTATTATTCAATTGATTTATTCCTGCACCCCAGAAAGCACGGTTATTACTTTCCTTAGTAATGCCAAAGAGGCTCTCAGACAAGAGACCTTTCTCTATTAAGGTTTTTCTATTGCTAAAGAAAAGTGAGTAAGGGATGCTGTTAAAATGCAAGCCTTACAGTACAAATGATTTAACTCCTTCCACCCCCTCCCCCCCCCAATTCCTACCTAAAGTTTACAGTCTCCTGAGTGAGCTCATTGCCCTGAAAATGAGTATACTAAGAATTTTTGTGCAGAGAGCCCCAACCAAAGCCAAACCATCAGATCAGCTGAGAAAGGGACAAGACCCACAGGAAACCTTGGATAGAAGATCACTGGATGAAGTTAATGGACTGAGGCTCATTGGACTTCCCAGCACTGAGCTCCAGCTGCCTTCTGTACCAAGCCTTTCCACTTTTTTACAGAGCTGCCCTTGAACAGAAAACAAAGATCACTCCTAGCACTGGCTTCTGTCTACTTCACCCTAAGGTGAAGGTAAGGCTTGTCTAAGGCTTGGTAGCCTGGGCTAGCAGGACTGTGTGACTGCTCTCATACCGGGTGCTTAGCCTGTCCTGCAAACATGTCCTCTAGAAATTGTAATGTATGAGCAGCCCTGCCAGAGATCAGTCACTGCACTCATATTGGTAATCTCACAGACTGAGTGCAGGGCTGGTGTCTTTTGTGTGCGAATCTCCTCGAAAGATGAAAAGCCAGAGGACGGGGATTTATTAAACGAGCAACGGATAAGGGCTTCAGATTGATCTGTCACAGGCAGGAGTGAAATTGATAGAAGTGGCCGTGCTGCACCAGGGAGCGGATTGCGCTGCCTCTTCTGCATCCTCTGGTCCTGCTGCAGCTCCTTTCGTCAGGCACCTCCTGTGTCAGCTCTCCCTGCCAGTCCTTTGGATGGAGCTCATCCAGCAAGGCCGGGACCACTCCCCATGTTTGGTGGGGACTACGGGAAAGAAGCCCAAAGAGAGGGCAGAGCCCTCTGATAAACACCTTGGCTTTCCTCTCATCCCCACAAATACATAACTACGAAGTGAATGGTTCATGCCTCCTGCCTTGGGACAAATGTGATGATCACAGACCACAAAAGAGCAGCCTGTTATTGCAACATGCCCATGTTCTGACACACTGCCACTACTGCCTTCTGCTTGTATCTTCTACTCTGCCTCTACAGGGATTGGATCTTCAGTTCTCCACAGACAACACACAAGTCTCAGTGGGTCACTGTGTGGCCAGATACTCAGAGAGGGGAGACCTGCAGCTTGCTTTCTTTCTGAGGGGTTGCCCATTTTTCCCTAGGAAGTGATGCTCTCACACGTTTCTCACACTGGTTTGATGCCTGGCCTTGGAGGTCTTTGGTACTGCTCATTTGGTTCCTTTCCATCAGCAGGTCTCCTACCTCCTTCCTCAGCAATTCCACCATCGAGCACTCTTCAGACTGGATATCACCTCTCTTGTGTCCATTAGTGGCAGGAAAATACAGAGCCCTAGAAAAAGCCCTGGGAAGAGACAGATGCATTTTGTATCTAACTTTGGCAAGCTCACATACTAAAGGCACGTGGGACCCCTCTGAAATGCCCAAGGAACCCTTCATGGGACCATGCCTGGGAAAGGCCTTTGCCTTTTTTGTCTTCTTTATCCTTAACATCCTCCATAGCGGAGGAATGGTTGGGATTTCCTACAGGCTTTTCAGGCAGGAGGATGAGCAGCTACATCTCTATCACTCCACAAGGCAGAGAAAAAGAAATCAGAGCACTGTGCATGCATACCCCAGAGACCTGGCACAGTCAGGAGTCAAACATCGTTAGCATTACTGCACATTAGAGACAGTCACTGTCTATCAGAAAAGGTATTGCACCCAACATGAGGTAATTTATTTTGGATCTCACTATGATGGATAAGGATGAATTAATCACCATGTTGGAAGTTAGTGGTTGCCTAGGGACCCATGATCATGACCCGATTATCATTAATATAGGAAAAGAGAGATCAGTCCCAACTAAGTCCCTGTATCTATAGACACACACATGTACTTTTGGTGCTTTAAAAAGGCTTATGTCCCAAATCTGAGGAAAAGTATGAGTGGATTTAATTTGGAGGGAAATTTTAATCAGAAAAATGTGAATGAAGATGGAAAGTTCCTTAATGAGAACTTATTAGGTCATAATTTCACCTTAAAGAAAAAAGACAATTTTGGTTCAAAGTCCACACTGATTTAGTGGCAAAATGAAGATGTTTGATAGAAATAAAAACACAACATGGAAGTAATGGAAAAAGGAAAAGAAGACACAGTTACTGCTATGAATTGTAGCAAGAAGAAGGATATTGATAAGGAAAACTGAAGATAATAAAAAAGACAATGGGTGACAAGTCAGAGAAGTATAAGGAGCTTTTGAAGTCATTTGGAACAGGAATAAACATGTAAAGGCAGTCCCCTTCCTATAAGGAGCCATTCAACCTGTAACAGGTAACGCGGCAAAGCAGAGCTCAACAAAGAGGATGCCTCTCCCCACACCAGCTGTTTTGTGAGATCTTGTCCTGGTGGTGGGAACTCCACTGGCTCTAGCAAAGGAGAGCATCCCAGAGGTGTGAATGTTAATGCTGGACGGCTATGAGAGCTAAGCAAAGGGACAAGGTGGCCTCTAGGCTGTTGACTTCACTTCCAGTGGAAGCAATGGAAGTAACCACATGGGATCCGAGTGCTAAAGGAATATGGATAAAACAATGTTCACACCTTGGTGAAGATACAGTCAAACCAGTGGTCCTGGTTACCCTGAACCAGCTTGCCAGTTTCAGCCTTGTAGCCTTGTGCCTTCCTTTCTCTGTTGGCACCAGGGTTTGAAACAAACTGGGTCAGTGAGCTGATACTGTGTGAAGTTCACCTGGGAGTTTGTGTTAAGCCAGCTCAATAGTTCAATTTCCCAGCCCAGCCCAGCCCAGGGAAGTGCCTTTTTTTTTTTTTTTTTTTTTTTTTT
>NC_048907.1:4571515-4730931 GCF_011077185.1 Oxyura jamaicensis
CGGGGAGGATGCACTTACATGAGCTTAATCTGCTTCTCAAAGTGAAAAGCTTTAACATTTTCTTGGGTGTTTGATTTACTGTCACAGAGTATTCTCTTTTAAAAAACAGCTCCACAGGCAGCAGAAATGATAATGCTTGGTTTCCTGTGGCTGCCTCCTGTGCGTTTCCTCATGTGTCTAGCAATTTGGTTGATCTCAGAAGGAAGCCTTTCTCAGCAGAGCACTAATTTGGGACTGTTTCCTCTAGCCTGGTTATATACTTTCATGATATTTGTAAGAACACGGTATCTCTGAACAATCAACCTTTCAGCAGAACTTGAATGAAGGTGGTAACAGCAGGACTGACAGGCAACTAATAGCACATAATTCCTGCTTCTTTAGGAAACGTGGCTAAAATTAACACTGAACTGCATCAGTTATGCACTTGATAAATGGATTAAGCACTGGCTAACAGATCTCAAGAAAAGAGATCCTGGAAAATCAGGCTTTCTGCAGATCAGGATATGGATCAGCTTATTCAACATTTTTCCTCAAGATCTGTTGGCAAAAGCCACTTCCAGGTAAGTTGATGACAAAATCTGGCCAAGCAATAGGTCATGACAGGATCAGTACAGACTGATGGGAACTCCTTATTGTTTGTATCCTATTAAGCAAAAATGTGTTTTATTAAGGCCAAGTTCCTAATAGCCAGGAGTTCAGAGCAGCTCATTGTGCTCATTGGGAAGGGTGGTGATGTGGTGCTGAGAAAACTGTCATGCAGGAAGAGCTCACATGTTCACAGTCAAGTGATGGGGGAAGCTCAAGAGAAGCAGGGAGGAAATTTCCTTTGACAGGGGAGACTAACCCTGAAATACCTCTCTTCTGGCGTGATGTTCTGGAAAACATGTGTCTTTCAGTGGGTTGCAGAGCACAAGAGCCTGCCCTGAGCAGAACCATCAGCCCTCAATGAGTTTCATTAACACTTCTCATTCCCACTTGCTGACCTTGGTTGTCACAATGACTTAGTTAGATGTAATCTACATTTCCACGTCTGTCAGACTGGCTGGACTATTTGTACCAGGGCCATCTTCCAGCTGTAGTACCAGAGGGTCGAAGTTGTGTAAGGCAAGGATCCTCACCCAGCCAATTCCTCCTCATTCTCTGCATTTGTTCCAATAAAATCAATCAATCCATCACAAGGTCTCTTATCAATTTCATGAATATATCTTCTGTGCTGAGGCAAATTTTTCATGTTCCCATTCTGCCAATCTTCAAGTTTCTAACAACTCTGGGCCTGTAAGACCACATGTCCTTTCCCATGTGCCCTTCAAAGTGACAGAACTCCTGCCTACAGTCAAACAACCATAATCTGTGGCCACACTTGTATCAGGAACATGACAGAAGCCTGGTTATTGAACCATTTATATTCTTTAAATAATTCCCTACCCTTAGGTGCTGGGGTCTACAAAATGGCCAAGGACATGTGGAAGAGGAAATTTCTGAGATATCCACCCACCGCCTTTCTCTGCAGGAGCCCATGAGCTGGTGCCATGTGGCTCACTGCCAGCTCTGGCAGTATCAGGGAGAGTCTGTGAAAGCCAGGTCTGAAACCTCACCGCTGGACCACTGCTAGTGAGGGCAGACCAGGAGCAGAGCAGGTGAGTGCAGGCAGGGCAGGCAATGTGCAGAAGAGGAGCAGTGTTGAAGAATGGTGAGACAAAGTCCAAACTGGCTGGTGGCAAGTGTGTGGCCTCAGGTAACTGAGTGTGTGTGCTGTGGACATGGTGTGTATCCTGTCCATCCTGTCCCAAAGGACTATGCTAGAAGGCAGTAGAGGGCAGTGATCCCCAAAGAGGCGATCATCTGATACTTCCAGCTTTCCAGCAGAGCAATGCTTCCTGCTGAAGTGTTAGCAAGAATTTGCTGTGGGAAACTCATGGAGTTCATGCACACAACCAGCTGTAGGCCTGTCCCACAGACACCAGGGTTTCCTTGCTCCACAAGCAGCAACCCCAGGATGTTTCAACAGAAGCAGGGTTTTGTTCAGCCAAAAGCTTTCCCTTTCCACCAGCTGCAGCATGGGCTCTGCTGCCAGCCCTGGGCACAGGACCCAGCTCAGTCACTCCAAGCCAAGTTACTCTAGAAATGGCTGAAAGGCACAGCAGGAGTTAGGCTGGAGCACGGAGAGCTGCAAAATGCCTGAGCTGAGCCTGCTGCCAGCTCATGCTGTTGGCTGAGTGGGAAAGGGGCAAGGGCTGTGCTGAGGGAGATTTCCCAAGCACACCGGCAGACTGCTGAGTAGAGGTGGTGGAATTGCCACCAAAGCATGCAGCTGCCAAGTCCAGGTTGAGACATGGGAGTTCCTGGAAGATACGAGAGCCCTGGGTCACGCTTGTCTTGGCTGACACATTCATGCACACAGCTGGATGCTCAGGGAATGAACACACAAGGTCCTCCTATCCAATCTGGACACTTTCAAATGTGGGAGTATGGGATGACCCAGAGGAGCTAAATCCCAAAACTGGTTGGGACTAATCCTGAAGACCATCTGCAAGCTGCCAGGCTCATTCAGCAGATGGTGTTCATAGCTGCTGCCTAAGCAGGAGCAGGAGAGCTGGTCGGGTTGGGGTTGTTCCTGGCAGCTCTGCAATATTATCTTAGTCAACAGCTGACAAGCATTGGGGGCTGTGAATTGCCAATACAACATTAATGAGTATGTCAAAAAACACAGGGCTGAATTATTCAAAGTGTGTAGCTGGACAGGCAGCACCCAGGACATGCAGACACGCACCTGTACCAGCACAGCTCAGGAGCTGTGTGTTTGAGTGCTGGGGGCTGGGGAACAGACCTAGGGGGAGAAACCCCCAAACTCACCCAGGGCTTAGACTCTGCAAGTCTTCTATAGGCTACTCTTAGGCCTAAAGAGTAGGGCAAAACAGGATGCTCTAACAGGATGTCTCTTAGCTCTATATGGAGCTAAGTTTGGTTAATGTTTTGGCTGTCTAATAATTCAAATCTTCTTATTCATACAGAAAACCCTAATTAGTAACACAAGCAAAAACATTATACAAAAGTCTTCCCAGTGTCTGTCCTTTTCTCTGGTGCTGCCCTCACTCCTCCAATGCCCCTATGGGTCTAAGCCCCGAAATGACGGGCTTCCTCCAGCAGAGTGGTGGTGGGGAGTCACATAGAGCCAGCAGTGTCTTCAGTCCTTTGCTGGGAGAAGTCAGATGTTCAATGTGAGTTTCTTCCTCTTTGATTTGGGGGATCCCAGGGTTATACTTCTAATCTCTCTCCTCATTGACTCCCAACCTAAGTTTGAAAGCTGCACAAGAGCATTCCACAACCCCACTTAACATAAAGGGCTCTTGTTCAGTAATCACAGCAACCTGGATTTGTTATGCCTTTAATATATATACATGGTTTACACAGTGTTGTGCTAAAACAGTAACGATTCCTTGATTGTTAGGCAGTTGTTAAAATAAGCTAAAAACAGTTCAGGCCAAGGCAAGCCCAGACCAGTCCTGAGATTCCACAGCCAGGTCAATTATGAAGCCTTTGACTTTCTACTAGAATGTAAAAAATTGTATTTAATGAGCTACACTACCATCATGATCAGACACACACACACATAAATGCATCCTACCTTGGCAAAGTCTGCTAAATTTAATGTCGTAAATGGATTAATGCTTTTCTGCCTGGAGTTATACAGGGTGCCTATTTTGCAGGTATTATAGGTCCCAGAGTACTGTGGGCAAAGCTCCCTGTGTGTCCCTTTTTTAGTCATTGAGGAACAGGCACAGGACGCGGCACAGGATGAAGGTGATCACCACCAGATCAGGACATAATGCTGTTGAGCCCATTTTCCTGAGTAATGCACAAGTGGGGCTCGCACTCTCCTGGTTGCACCAGATGCTGGCAGATTGCTGGACACAAAGGTGCAAGTGTGGAATACGGACCATGGGCAGCCCAGTGCCTTTCTCTGTGTGGAGTAACTGCCTAAAGCGATTAGGAAAATTAAACTAATATTCACATTTTAAAGCAAATGCACAGCATTGAAGAAGCTTCACATTTTAAAGAAAACATACAGCACTGAAGAAGCTTTCAGGGTGGAGTGTAGCTGCACTACCTGAGCATTCCCTAGGCCTCCAGCCTTAGATGCTATCACACTGGTTGAACATGGTGTGCTGACTCTAAGGAACAGGACGGAGCGTAGAGTGGAGTGGAGACCCCCCCCCCCCCCCCCCCCAGTCTGTGGGGTAAGATTTGAACGCTTGGTTATACTGGGTGTCTCCACAAAAACTTAGACATTTCTAGAGTCTCTGTGCCTTTTAACACATTAATAGCCAGGCTGTGTACCTGTGTATTTCATGTATGCCAGCTTGTTTTGGCAGACAGTGAATTTATCGCCATCAATCCAAAGAACCTGTGTACCTGTTGCTGTAATAAATTGCACTTAATTGCATTGTTCCTAGCCATGATAGTTCTCATTGAACACAACTAGAGTGAGGGAATGCTGTTATTGGTGAATCCGTGACCGTGGTAGTTCAATACCCTGAATCCAACTGGACCCATATTGGTTAATCGGCTACCCCGGCCACACTCTGCTTCCCCTCCTTTCAGAATTCCCTATAATTTGGCTTTGGCTCCCTGCTCTAACAGTTAATGCTCACTTCAAAACCTTTTTTGGAACTGTACAATGTTCCACATCTCTCATGTGATAACCTCCAGTTCATTTTCACGTCAGTGAAGACCATTCTCCCGTCCTTTTGACGCATTAGAAAGATTGTTTGATAGAAGCACGTACTTTGGTCTTGAATAATCCTCTCCAGCTATCACCTGCACCAGTCTGTGAGCTCTGGGATCCAGCATGGCACAGAAGAACTCAGGTGGCACTTGTTTTGTGGGTAACACCTACTGAAGAGGCCGCTCATCCTCCTGCTTGCCCATACATGCTATTCAGACAGGAGATGGAGGTTGTGGAATAAGCTCATTTCATGTCAGCATGGCAATCTCTGAGTCATCCCACTAATTTCTGTCATCTGAGGACACTTCCGGACACTTACTCAGAAGACCTGCTAGCTCCAGAGCTACCAGGGATGCTCTGGTTGTGGTTTGATATTTTCAATGGCATTGGAAACAATTTACAGTTGTTTCTACACAATTTCACATCTGCATTTCTGAATATTATCAATTCCAGTGAACAGGACTTTGAAAGCCCACATGATGTTCAGCCACACATGAGGTGGGAGGAGCAATATCAGATATATCTGGGGCATTTCTATTAGAAGCAATGTCAGAAGTGGGTGGTTAACAGATGTGACTATGCTAATAAATGAGGTGAAGATTTACAGGTATCTTATGATGTCTGTATACACATATGCATTGCCTGTAATCCAGGAATTATCTTGAGCTGGATTATTATATAAAATGCATTTTTTGAATATATGAAGTCTTATTTTAAGCCTGTTACTGTCAATAGAATGACTTGGCTTTTCTTCAAGCTTTTAAGCCAGAGAAAATCCTGTGGGAACTGTGTAGTTTTGAAGAACTGAGGTAAGAGAAGGGCTGCACTTCCTTTTCCATGAACAGGCTGCAGTGCCTCATCTGCACAGCTGCTCCTTTGAGATTCTCATGGTCTACTTCAGATGTTCAGTTTGTCCACCATACATCCTAGCAGACAGAGTGGGGGCAGGAGGTGGAAGCCTACTGCATCTCCTGGTGAACAAGCTGCAGGTGGGGAGCACACCAGCTCACGACTCGGCTGCTCTTCCCCAGCTCTGCCAGCTCCTGTCCTGACATGTTCCCCTGTGATGTGGAGGGGCAGATGGGGCACTGCACAATGGCCACTCAGTGAGCTGGGCTGAGAGCCAACACATTTATTTCCCCAGACTTAATTTCAGCTTTTGGAATGTTGAGGTGCCACACTTCTTGATTCAACTCCCTCCAACCTCTTTTTGGAGATCAAGCACAATATCACACTAAAAAAAAATAATATGCACTGGCAACATACCAGAAACACTGTCAGGGAACAGGCACTGTGGATGGTGGCTTTGAGACAAGCCTGTCTATAGCTCATTATCTGATTACAATGAATGTGGGCAGCAGAGCACTGAGACACTCCTCATCTCCCTCACCAACTCTGGCATTCAAAACACTTGACTCAGGTCTCAGAAAACATTATGCTGTCCAAAAATAATGAGATTTTAAAAATTAATACACTCCAGCTCTGTTTATTTGCCTTTTTTTTTTTTTTTTTTTTTTTTTTTTTTTTTTAGCTGTTAGGAATCATGTTTCCAGCTTTTCTCTGCAGTCACAAGTTTGGCTCTGATACGATTTTAATTCAAGACCGAGCATCTCATGTAATCCCCTGACTCTTGCAGCTGGGTCTGTAAGAAAAATAACACCTCTCTGAGGACTGAATCATCATAGCTGCCAACCCTGGTGAACCTTTTCAGGTTGGTGAAGAAGGGATGGGGATGCTCTTAAGAGCACTGTTGAATTTGTGTTGGAAACTAGCGAATTGCTTTAACTGTAAATGCTTCACCTGTGGGATTTATGAGCTTTCCTGAACAGGGGTCTTGTTCTGCCCCTCAGCAAAATCCCAAGGCATACCTTGGTGGTGGGAGTTGATCAGAACAGGGCACCATCCTGACTTGCTGAGAATTGTTTGAAGCTCTCACAGGGGTGTCAGGGAGACCTGGCTGATTGTACCAACCTGCCGGTGCCATAGCTGTCCTTGCAGAGAGGGAATGTGCTTTGGGTTATTTGCCATGACATACAGCTTGGGTTGGGTAGGTGCTTGGAAACAACCAAAACAACAACAGATACCCAAAACTTTATGAATTTCATCAAATTTCAACATCTGCCCAGTGAATCACATCAAATTCACCTTTGTTTCTTGTCCTTTGCTCTTTGTCTCCTGAAAGTTCATTTTCTTACCCTGCCAATAATACTACTGCGAAAGCCCTGTGTTTTCCCAAAGAAATAGGGCAGGACTGGCTCCATAGCTGTCCTGGTTGCCCTGATGCCATGTGTTGTGTCCCAGGTCCTCTGTGCTCTAGAGTGCACACCAGCCCAAATGACATTATTCAGTCAAGCATTTCTCTTTCAGCTCCATGTAAGACAGATTTGCTGAAGAGCTCAACAAGAGAATTGATTATTTTTTTCCTGAAGATTTATGAAAGTGAGATCAAGGGCTCTATATTCTTCCACGATAAAGTGGTGCATGCTGACACTTCCCAGAGCCCGTTTCACTTTGCTTGTAATCAAGAAACAAACAGGCTTGGGTGGATGAGAGAGTCTGCTTCCTTCGTTGAGAGCAGTGGTCCCCTAGGGGATAAACACAGCAGTTCAGTGAAGCCTCGGGGCTCCTGTCCAGTGAGAGGACCACTGTAGACATGCACATTCCCCAGAGCAGGTCTGAGTCTCTGGTGTGGATCAGCCCCATGATCTGTCCGCAGTTACTAGAGGAGAGACATTATAGAAAATGATCTTCAGTAAGTGTGAGCTTTCTGGCATACATTTGTTTCCTGCTTCATATCCCTGTTTGACAAACTAGGCTTGATCCATGCTTTGATAGATTAAAGTACTTTATTCATCTTTTACCTGGTGAGAATAATTTCCAGGTAATGTGGATTCCCACATGGCAGGCTGTTCCTTTCAGAGAAGCAAACCCCAACATCAGAAAGACTGTCTGACTTCTAAGATGCCTGCCAACCCATCACAAGGAAGGCAGCTCTCAGTCTGAAGTGCTCAGTCTGGGGTCTTCCAACAAGCAGTACTGGAAAAGTGAGAGTTAATAACTCCCTAAATCTTGCTGCTGTGTGCCAGGGCCAGCTGTGGTGGATGAGCCTCTCAGATGCTCAAAGGAACCTTGCAGAAGGATGCGTTTGCATAGGAAGCACTCATTTAAAAGCAGCTGAATGTTCAGTGGGTGCATCTCTGGGCATCAGCAGGTTGCAGGGCAGGATACAGGCAGGTGACTACTCTGCAGCATGCAGTTCAGGAACAAGTAAACATTTTTTCAAATTAATGCTGAACAAGAAAAAAAACGCAAGTTCTGTCATTGCTCAAGTCACAGTCTTAGATGTCATTAACATATGTCTATATACAGTACATAAATACATACATATATACATTGTGTACGTTATATATATGCATATACACGTATATGCATGTGCCTGGTAAAATTACAGAGAAGATTATTCTGGGAGTTACTGAAAAACACTTAAAGGACAATGCAGTCACTGGTCAGAGCCAACATGGGTTCATCAGGGGAAGGTCTAACAAATTTAATTTCCTTCTACAAGATCACTCAGCTAGTTGACCAAAGGAAGCCAGTTAGTGTAATCTTTCTGGATTTCCGTAAAGCATTTGATACTGTCTCTTACAGCGTCCTTCTGGACAAAATGACCAGAATATATTTAGATAAAAGCATAGTGAGTTGGGTGAGCAATTGGTGGAAGGGGATTTGAGGTGTTTTCCTTCTTTCTTCTTCCACATGTCACATGTGCTTGTGGGTGTGGCATGAATTGGTTGGTCCTTCTATGTGTCTTCCTATTTCTAATTTTCTATCTATTTTTTTTTTTTTTTTTTTTACCCATTTTTTTTTTTTTTTTTTTTTTTTTTTTTTCTTCCTAGATTTAGAGGCTTCTCCAGCTAACTGCTTCTGCTGGTCGTTCCCTAGTTGGTGCACACCTTATTAAAAGGGCCTGCACCTTTGGTCTGCAGCAGCAGGGAAAAGCTGGTACCTCTCCTGGGGCTAGGGGTGATGCTGGGCTCCTAGGTGGGAGGTAAGCAGCGTCTGAGATGTTGAGCTGGCAGGTGAAGGAGCTGAGAGTCAAGGAGCAGACAGTGAACTTAAGGGGTGGATGAAGTGCTTTGAAGGTCTCCTTCAAACAACTTGAACAGGTCTCCAGATTGCATATACTCATTCTTAGAGATTTTAGTCTGTCAGAAAGGCAATGGAGCAGGACACAAGCACTCCAGATTTATGGGACAATTCTTAACACAGCTGCTTGGATGGAGAAGCCAGAGATAATGCCCTCCTGCACCTCCTACTCAGACAAGGATCAGCTGATTAGAGATATAATTTACATTGATGTTGTCTGTGGTGACTACGAGACAGGGTAGGTATAGAGAGAAGAATAGAATTCTTGTATAGGGAACTGGTAAGTGGCAGCTCTGAAGGTTAGAGGAACTCAGGAAAATAAGCAGATGTTTAAGGACAGTTTCCCGTAAGCATGAGAAAAATGAGTACCAATGTAAGAAGGACACACAGAGGAGGTGGAGGGGGTGGGAGAAGTTACAAAGGTGAAGGAAGAATACAGAAACATTGATCCAGCATGCAAGTAGTGCACCAGAAAAGCCAAAGCTCTTCTTGAAATGAAAGGAACACGGGATGTCAATTGTTACCATTAAAAGGAAAAGAATAAACATGGAGAGTGTGGGTAAGCTGTTGAACGGGGTGGATAATTTAGTGCCAGAGGAAGCAAATGATGGAAATCAATATCTTCTTTGCATTTGTCTCCATTGACTAGGTCTCCCAGGCCTTTGTGTTTAGGGAAGATGTTTGAGGAGAACAATTACCAGTAGCAGAGGAGGATCAAGTCAGGGATCTCTTGAGAAATCTCAACATACCTGAGTCTATGGGACAAAGCAGAACATATCCAGGGTGCTCAGAGAGATGGTAATGGCAATGTCAGGCTACTCTCTACCTTCTTTAAAAGCTCCTAGAAGTCAAATGAGGTCCCCAATAACTGCAGAAAGCCTAGTGTCACACCCAATTTCTGAAGAGAGCAAGAAGGAGGACCTGGCAACTGTAGGTTTGTCAGACTCACTTTAGTCCCTGGGATGAGTGAAGCAGGACACATAGACAGTGGTAGGGCATGGTGAGTTTTGCACAAGCTTTCCTCTTTGAGTCAAGCCATATCTTCCAGAACTCAAAGAGGTGGGGGAGAACTGAAGAAGGCCAGTGTGGAGACAGCAATGAGATGGGGTGAATGGCACCATTGGCTCAGCCTAGCTTTGATGTCAGAAAGAAGAAAGAACAAAGTGCAAAGCCTTCAGTTTTAAGTACATAGGATATCTATAGGTGATTAAAAAGAACCATCTGGGATTTGTCAGAAAAAAATCATTTCAAATCAGACCAATTTTTTTTGACAGTAACTGGCCTAGTGGATAAAGAGAAGCAATAGATGAGAAATATATTGACTTCAAGGCTTTTAACACAGTGCAGCAGGATGTTCTCTGAGCAAACTAGGTAAATAAGCTCTAGATTTCCTATGACAGGGGTGCGAGTAGGTGAAGGACTATTCTCAGAGAGCTTCTCTGTGTCAAAACAGGAGGGCTGCTCAGATAGGTCTTTGACAAGACTGACCTTATTTGAGTTTTGATTCCTGATTTATAGGACAGAATTGAGAGGATGCTCCCACCTCTGTAAATAACGCCCAGCTAGAACAAACTACAGAATCAAAACTACTCTGGCCTTGATAAAAATGCAGAAATGGTCTGAAAACAGGATGGTGAAGTTCACCAAGTGCAACGTCCTGGGAAGAGGTACATGAATTTGGTGAATTGAGGGTCCCAGAGGTCTCCTTCTCCCTGGCCTGCTAGGGTTAACTTTTCTGGTATCTAAGAACTCTAGTTCCTGCTATCCCAGTCCAACAGTTGAAGGTGGCAGCTGTAGTTGTCATGTCCAGCCAGAAAAGAGGCTGAGCACACAGACACACATACCCTACACACAAAGCCAAACAGAACAACATCTTTAAACAATTTTTCCTTTTATCTTGAAAGATGTTTTTGGGAGCATCCTTTATGAGTTCTTTCAGTGGGTTTCTCAGTACTTTCCCTGGGTACTCCTAAGGACTAGCTCCATTTTCACTGATGAGGTTACTGGAGTTCCTCTGCTTGCCATTGCTCCTCATATCTTTGCCAGACCTCTGTTTTTTTTTTTTTGTTTGTTTGTTTTTGTTTGTTTGTTTGTTTGTTTTTGTTTTGTTTTGATTTGTTTTGATTTGATTTTTGTTTTGTTTTGTTTGTTTTGTTTTGTTTTGTTTGTTTGCTTGTTTTTCCAGTCTTCGGTTAACTTTAAGGGAGACGATGGAGCAAAACTATTCCCAGAGGTGCATAATGAGGACAATGAGCATGAGCTGCAACTGCAAAAATTCCCAATGAACATATTGAAAATATTCTTAAACTTTAGGACCAGTGAGGTCCTCCATCTCTGAAGATTTTTGAAACACATCTGAGTGAGGCACTGAGAAATCTGGTCCAAATTTAGAGTTAGTCCTGCTTGGAGCAGAATGGGCAAGCAGAGACCTCCAGAGGCCCCATTCAATGAGTCTGCGAGTCTTTCTAAATCTTTCTGTGATTGTGATTTATGTCTTTCTATGTTGCTATCCATGTCTGTGACAATGGTTTAGCTCGTCATTTGCCAATATGAGCCATTCTGAGCCAAAGTAATGACTTAAGTTACAAGAAGCTCAGGGGAGAGAGAGAAGATGGAATATGTAAAAGCCAAAGACACTTCAGAGAAGGTAAGAGAGGAAACACCAGTGCACCTTAGAAGGCAATCTTTCAGTCCAAGCAGACTTGCTGCAGGTTTTACTTTGCCCTCCAATGGTAATGATCCTGGTCATTGCTCTTTAATCAACCTTATACAACATGCTTAATGGCACCCCTCATTTAGAAGGCAAATGGGTCACTGTAAATGAATTTGTTAACCCAGTAGGAGGTATTTTCTAGGGCACTGTTTCCTCACTTTCACACTTACCAGTTTTTGAAGCTCTTTTCCCTGTTTGCACAACAAATATAAATCTTTTTGGAGATACCCAACTGTAGTCCTATATTCCTATTCTCAGGCTGTACATGGCTGGACAGCAAAAATTATCTCTGCAGTCCTGCTTCTCCCCAGGGATAAGCAAAGACATTATCAGTAATGGACAGGTATTGTTCACGTCTCTCTCTCTCTCTCTCTCTTTCTTTCTTTCTTTCTTTCTTTCTTGACAGCAATACCTGAGTCTATGGGATCTATCAGCTGAAGTCAGAGTGATGTCATTGACCTCCAATGCAGAGGGCAGATACTTGGGTAAATCCTCTGATGTGCTCTCAGAAGGCAAATATCCTTGATCCTTTCAGGAATCCATCCCTCCTTCCCACCCTGTAGATAGGTTCCAGGTAACCATTGAAGGCCTCCTGCCCCATCAATTAACAAACCCCTATTGAATATTTTTGTTGTTTTTCACCTTCTCTCTTGCATTTGGCAGTGAGTTCTTCACAGTTTCAAGTCAAGTCTTGGCTGATAGCTTATCTCCTTTTCCTTTCCCCATGTAGTAGTGGGGGGCTAAATCCCAGTATCTGCCATATTCACCAGCACTAGCAGAGGTGTAGCACTGCTCCATCACCAGGCCTGGTCCAAGGGGAGCTTGGGCAATGTGTCCCTTGCTAAAGCTTTTAAAGACAGCTCAGCCAGGCCAGAGAACACCAGCCCTTGTTTCTGAACTGGAGATTACAAAGGAATCTTTGGAAGGTTTTGCTACAGGAGTTTTTCTAAAGCCTTTGTATTCTGCTCGAATGGTACTTTTCATAGAGCAGAGCAAGTGTGTGTGTCCCCCCCCGGCCCCCCCCCCCCCCCCGAAAAAAAAAAAAAAAAAAGGAAAGGAAAGGAAATGAAAGGTCAGGCCAAGCCTCTGCACGGATGAAATCCCTGAAAGAGCCTGTTTCATTGTGCAGCTCAAATGCTGCATTTGCTTGACTAAGACACAGCCTCTCCTGCCTGCTTTTTACACTGGTCCCAGGAGCTTACAGTGGTTTGCCACTAACAGCAGGTGCAGTTAGAGAGCCCAAAGTCCTTGAAGGGAGCATTTCACTAGGGCTGCAGACCAGAGGACACCTCCTTTGCCTTAATTGCTTAATTAAT
The DNA here is from genome assembly GCF_011077185.1 of Oxyura jamaicensis. NCBI lineage: Eukaryota > Metazoa > Chordata > Aves > Anseriformes > Anatidae > Oxyura > Oxyura jamaicensis. Next base: position 4,584,417 of record NC_048907.1, read on the forward strand.
ACTCTGCACAGGCATCCAGCAGCATGAAAGCAAGCAGGTGTGAGGTTGTGAGCCGCCCTATGGAGCGACTTCCCATTAACATTCACTTGGCTTTCTGCAGCGGGAAGTGAAAGAGCAGGGCAGATAAAGCGTAATTAAAGGACCATTCATTCAAATGTTACATTTCCATCTCCTCGAGTGCTATCAGGAAGGCTCCGGCCAGGCACAGGATGCCAATGATTTGATTAATTTTTCAGTTGTGCCTGTGTGGATAACTTGGCGTGTCTCTGTGTGTTGGGTTGTGCCTTTGCCCTTGTGGGCGTGTGGGTCCAGGAATGATGCTGACCCACAGGGCCAGGGGTGTCCCAGACAGCACAGGGACAGGGGCAGGGAGCAGCCACCTCCAAACCATCCAGAGATGGAATTAGGGGGACAGGAAAGGAAATGTGTGCCACGGGGGGGTGGGGGAGGTTTATTTTATTTCATTAGCTCATGAAATCAGTGCTGGTGAGAGGAATTGGAGCAGCACCCTGGCCATGCAAGGGTTCCTCTGCTGAGCCGCAGTGGTGATGGACAGCGTGGGTCCCCCAGTGCTCCCATTCTTTGTGGTGCTCCCTCTGCATGGAGCACCACAGTGATGCCCGAGGGGGCTGATTAAAAAGGGAGCACACGGTGGGAGTGGTTATGTGTGTTGCTTGCTCATGCTGTAACCTTACAAGCCTGGCAGAGAGGGACACAACCCTGCCATCCTCCTTGGGGCAGAAATGGGGCTCGGGCTGGTTCATGCTGTCTTCCCCCTGCTGTCCATTCCTGCTGGCTGCTGGCCCAGTTTCAACTCTTGTGAGCACATTCCAGAAACGTCTGCCGATTGCTGTGGTTGCAATAACTGTGTGCAATGCAGTGTCCTGGTGGCATCAGGCTCTGGGTTGCTGAAGAGTGTCTGAATTTCTCCTGATCTGATCTGTCAGGGCATGTTTGCACTGACAGTGTGCCACATCCTTTTTCAGCTGTGATGGCTCTGCTTGCTCAGGGTCATGGCCTAAAAGATGTCTTTGTGGATGCAGCTGGCAACTGCCAGAGAATCTCCCCAGCTATCAAATCTGAAAGAGGTCCAAAAACAAGAAATCACCTGCCTGCCTGTATCAGGAGCTGGATTTGTTGATGTTTTCTGCTGAATAAAAGACATTGTGGGAGTTTTACTACCTACAGAACATGTTTTCCCACCTACAGGCTATATTGCAGAAATGTAGGCAATGACACATTGCTCCCTTGGGTCTCCGTTGCTCCAAGAAAAGCAGCCCCATGCAGAGCTGGATTAGCAGGAAGTCACCTGTTGGCTTCTACCCGGCTGTCATCAGAGACACTTTCTGATCAGAAGTGGCAGCTAGGCATTGGGCCTCTTCCCTGGAGAAATCTGCCATGGGCAAATGCTGCCTGTCCTTTCCCTTCCCCACCTCCTGGGGACCAAAACACCCCAGAACAGGCATGGAAGTGTGTCTGTGGACAGAGGCAGCTTTATTCTCCCTGTCCATGGATGTCATACCTTGAAAACCAGAACCCCATCTAAAACTGATGGAGCTGGGTCTCCACTACCAGCATCAAGGAAAACCAGCCTCTTTCTTGTCAGGAGACAAGACATTGTGGTACTTGCCCTAACACTCTCAAAAGGGGCTAATAATGGGGCAGACTTGAGGAGCGTATGAGAAACAAACAAACAAACAGAAATATTAATCTGTCTCTTAAAAAAGCTTCTGGTAGAGCAAGCGAGGAGACCTTTCCCTGGTGGGAAGAGCAAAAGGCTCCATCCACCTGGCTGCAGAACAGGGATAGGGAGTAGCCATCATGGGTCCAAAAGGAAAAGCACTGAGAACATGACAATGCTGAAACAAAAAGTTGGGCAAAATGAGCTGATTGTAAACAGCAGTGGAAAGGGAATAAAAGTGTGAAATGTTTGAGTGAAAATAATGTCTTCCAAATATTTTTCATTTCTTTAACATTGTTCTGATTTTTGTTATCCTGAAAAAAAAATATATATATAAATTATTTTTTTCCTCAAAGAGAGGAACAAAGCAAACAGATGCTGCCTGGAATCCAGCTGCCCACCTGCAGTGGCAGCAGGTTCCCACCGGTGTTTGCAGATACCTCAGCTACATCTTCTGACACACACACAAGTGTACACAGAGATCAAGCACTCCCAAAGACCCATTTTTGGATCCACCAGCTCTGCAGGTCATTTAATCATCAGCTAGGACTGGGAATCCCAGTTTCTGTAAAATATTAAGAAAACAAATCAAAACCTTTAAAGGAAGGGGAGGTAGGGGTGGGAAGTGGCAGCAAGATAAAGCACATCAGCCCACATGAATGACATCTCAGGGCTCTCAGCATTTCTTGTCTGCTGGGATGGCTTCCTGTGGCAAAGCAGATGGCTTTGCTTTGCTTTTGGAGATGCAGGGGTAATGGACATCTGTAGTGGGGGGTCTGGATGGCAGAGAGTCTGGCTGTCATCTCCAGAGCCGCTTGAACTTCTGCTAGACAGCACTGGTTCTTTCATGGCCAGCTCACACTTAAACCAGCTGGCTTCACTCCAGGTCTCCTCTCTGCTAAACTCTCAGTCTTACATCCTGGAAATGTAAAAATAAGGACAAACGTCCCTTGGTGCTGATATAGAAGAAATATGACACAGCCACATTGGGTAGTTGTGAGCTCAGAGCAGCACAAAATCCTCAAGCCAGAGACCCAGCCCCACGGTGAACCTGGTTGCATGTTCCTCTCTGGATGGTCAAGCAGTGCACTCATATTTCTGCTGCCTCCTCTTACCGGTGCCTCTGATTCCGAGGCAGTGAGTGAACACTATCAAAACCCTCTCCTTGTGCTTAGGAGCAGGTGGAGATCAACCCTTCAGGGTGCACATCCATATGGTGATGCCTATCAGTGCCTCCTGATTCGGGGACATGAATTCTAGGCAAATTGGTAACAGATATGAAGTAACCCCCCTCTCTCCTCTGCACTTCCAGCTCCCCAGCCCTCCCCTTGAATGTCCCAGCAGCCACCTTTTTTTCCCCCCATGCCTTACCCCACCAGCTCTGCTTTGCCTCCTCCATTCCTCTTGTGCAGACCCAGCAGCACTGTACAGACAGAGGCACCAGAGACCTGTCATGCAAGACCTGCTCCCCACGCTGGCACAAGGGACATTTTCAGGTCCAGCTCCTCTAGGAGTCAACTTCTCCATAAGCAATCCAGGGGCAAACATTGATGTGATGTCTCATAGTGTGGAGGTCAGCTTGGGGAATGGCAGAGGATACCAGGAGTTTACCAAAGACCTAGTACTTGGTAACAGAAGAGGAATCGCTAGCCCACCTCTGGAAGCAGCTCAGCCATGTCAGCATGATGTGCTCCCCCACAGAGGAGCAGGAATGTAAGAAGAGACAGCACTGGTCTGACTTTTCTTTGCAGCTTCCAGACCCCCAAGGCAGCTCTGGAATCTGGTCAAGCCCTGCACTGAACTGACGTTCAGAGCCTATCCCCTGCTTTCCCTCCATGCCCAGCTGCCCCTCACCCTGCTTGGCTTGTCCTCAAAGCTGGGAGAGGCCTCGTTACTCTAGTGATGAACATACATTGTTCCCCTTCCTGTAACACTTGGAGCAAACAAGTGCCACATCTTTACAAACGCCCTATTTTCAGGAAAGTGAGAGAACTGGCTGCATGTCATTTCGTAAGTCCATCTGCAACATATTGATTGAAGCCACAACCCTCCTGCCCTGAACACCACTTAAAATAAATGCAGAAGTGCTTCAAGTGTAAGCACATTCCCTCAAGGACTAATGCTCTCAACTTGCTCAAGTGATCCCCAAATAAAAAGCAGAGCAATAATGGGATGGATGAGTTTGCATCAGACCCAGTCAGCTTTTTAATGAATACCTAGGGAAGCATGAGAATGTTAAACAGGGCTCTCTTATGCTATATGAGGTCACTATTACATGCCCTTCATTATCGAAAACTTGTAACAGGCAGATGCCTCTACCTAGTGTGAATTAAAAAAAAAAGAAAAAAAAAAAGACATTTATGTTTCTCATGGAACTATCTTTTGCTACCAAAAGAAGCATTCTTTCAGCAAAAACCTACAAAAATAATGAGCAGGTGACTCTCCTTGCAATTTCTTGACATTTGTTCTGAATGTCCTTAACTACTTCATTTTCCTGTGCTGACAGTAGCTCTCAGCTGCTCCAAGTGAGTGTATTTCCAAAGTTTTTCTTCCCAGGATCAGACACCCCAGAGAAACCCTCCAAGAATCAGCCTGAATGGGACAAAGATTTGTGTTTTACATGTAGGCAGCTGGAAACGTGCAGTGGCTCTGAGCTGCTCTGCAGAGACACTGGTAGGTAATGCATGCAGCCCAAGGCAGAGCTCGGCTAAGAAAAGCTCAGCCCCAAACTCTGGCAGGTGCTTGGATTTCCTCAAGCTCAGCATTATCAAATTTCTGTGGGCATCCAATATACGGAGTCTATATAGGAGAGAAAAGTTAATATGAGAGACACATAAGGCATTTAACTGTGAAAAATTTCTTGGTTTTAAAGGCCATTTTTTGGGCAATATTTAAGTATGGTATTGCACAACACCATAATGTAAATGGCCAAGAGAGAGAACAGGCTGTACAATGTATGGCCACCAAACCCATGTCTTTTCTCAAATATTCTGGCAGTCATTGGCACAAGAGCTTAAACCCCAGCAGTGCGCTATTGTTCTGCCCAAAATATCCTACGGCCTTCCTCTTGTCTGCAAATGGATGCAAGTATCACCCAGTTTGTTCAACTGGCTGACAGGGAGCTCTCAGCTGGGACATTCCTCCTTGGCCACCCTACCACGAGCAAGTTGCCCAGTACCACGTCCATGTCATCCTTGCTTCAAGCTCTTTAGAAAACACCCCACCATGATGGTTTGCCCTAAACCACATTGCTCTCCAAACTCAGTCTCCAAGGCTTCCCCATCTTACTGTATGCTTGTTAAAATAAAATGGTCCTCTAGTACCTACAGAACTGTTTCCTGTCAAACTGAAAATGATCCTAAATACTTTGTTCTTATTTAGGCTAGCATTTGTAGAATCACTTTGCTGCTAGCTGTGGAATCCACCTTTATGTGCTTGCAAAGATATGGAAGAGGCATAGATTTTGAGAGATAAATCCCATTTTTCTTTGCTACGTACAAAATATTTTTCTGTTTCCTCTGTGAAACAACCTGAGAGTTCAAAAATTATAATCTGGCCTTCAGAAATGAGGAAAATAACTTAAAAATCCTTAGGTATTTTTCAGAGACTGTGCCAACTCTCCTTGAGCTTTACAGATACATTTTATCTCTTCTGCCCACTTTTCATCCTTCTTTTCCTGTGATAGAGCTCTGCTAGATAGAACATAAAGCAACATCCCAGTAGCCACAAACATTTGTAAATTCAACTCCAGGCAGTTTGCACTATTTGTAGGCCTTGTGTTGACCCTCCTGATGGCTGCATCCGGGGCCCTGAAACAGAAAATGAGCAGTGTGTCTGCACCACGCACCAGCTGGGGACTAGCTTCTGTGTAAGCCTGTAGAGGTCCTAAGTCCATCTGGGAAAATGAGGCCAGAAGGTAAAAGCTGCCTATTTGGAGACCATCCTGGATGCTACTCATCTCCTCTCTTGCCAGACTACTTGTTGCATCTTCTTAAATCAAGATGTCCCCTAAGAGCTGGAGCTTATATTCACAAATTAATTTCAATTAATACTGGTTCAATTAGCTTTAAACACAAAGATGTTATGTTGTTGTTGTTGCTTGTCCTTTTCTGAATTTTCAGAGATGGTATAATGGTATTATACCATTATAATGGTACAATTTGCTCACAACTCTCTAAATAGTGGAAGACATCTGGGGCAATGTAGTAAGTTCTTCTGTCTCCTGAATTGTACAGCAAAAAGGCCAGGGTAGTCATAGTTGACACTGGTACAAGGGAAAGTCCTACCAAAGCTTGCTCTGTTAGGCTTGGGCATTTTTTCAAGTGACAGCAGGCAGATGTTACCTGTTGGCAGCAGGGGTGCCAGCCACTGAGTGGAGCTATTTCATAGGAGCCTGGGGTTCACCCAGAGGAGTGGGACACCCCAGTGAGGAGGACGTGTCCCCACGGCAGTCCACTTACTGCTTGGCTCTCAGCTGCTGTCTAAACCCAGCCAAGTGCTCCCCTCCTTTGGCCACACGGTCTTCTGAGCCAGAGGGACACACAGTGTCCATGTCTGACAAATGAGATGGTAGCAGCACCTCCAGCTTTTCTTGGCTTTGACTGTTCCTGCAGGTCTCTGCTCCTAGCACCAGCCCATCAGATGCCAGCAATCCATAGGACCTCAAAATCATGTGCTCAAGTGGAGGCAATGCTTGCTTCCACACATTTGGGGCTCTGCCTTTGCCTCCTGCCATTAGGATGTCTGACAGTTGCGTCTTCAGGGTTTTAATCCCTGTGCTACAGACCAAAACTGTAGAAGCTTAAAAAAAGCGGTGAGATAGCTGACATCCTTTATCTCCAGCTGCTGTAACTGCTGTTCCTGCTGCGTGCTCTTGATGATGCTAGAGGTGTTGGGTGATCTCAGCAGGTTTCAGGTTGGCTGAGTTGCTTACTCTCAGTGCCAGCCTGCTCCTTCCTTTTCCACTGCTCGGAACATTGCAGCTGGTTGGATTGGCAATGAAGAATTGATTGTCGGTGCAGGATTGCTGCCTGGCAAAGAGGGGGAGCCAAGAAGAGAAAAGGAGGATGCTCTTACACCTAGATGCCTCCCTTATCCTCCCTCATACCAAAGGGAGTCCATGGCAGTCCTGAACCACTAGAGACCTGGTAGGTGAATGACTGGGTAGGGGGGAGCTGATCTTATAAACAGCTTAGGATGCAGAGGGACAGACAGAAGGCTGAATGTGGGGAAGAGATGAGTGACCTGGATGGGATCACTTGGGCCTAAGCATCAGATTTCCAGCTGCACAGGAGATGCTCAGTGTCCAGGAACAGGGTGAAACTATTTTCAGCAGGAGAGAAGGTGGAGAAGGAGTAAGACTCTGCTCTGCAAACCACGATGTACATATGGACATGCCCCTCGTACAGGGGCGATGCTGTCCACAAGTCATGCTCACTGCTTTACTGCTGCCCCGCCACCACAGCACCTGGTCCAGTTGCTTAGATCCAGAGAACACGATATGGTATGGCACACGCCTGCACAAAAACAGCACATGGCCCTGTACACACTGTGCATCACTGCATGTGGCGTGGTTGTGGTTAAATGTAGTGAGCTCATAGCTACAGATTAGATTAAGATTATTTGTAAAGACTTTTTTTTTTTTCTTTCTTTTTTTTTTTTCATATGTTTTCCCTTGTGCTGGACAGCTGTGGGCAAAGGCTTTGCTAAGTTTGCTTATCCTCTGCACAGCTGTTTTACTGATGTGCTGTTTCTGCCAGTCAGTTTATCAGTGGCTGTTCGTTTTCTCTGTTCAAGCCTTCGTGCTCTGGGCACAGTGGCTCAGAGCATCCTCTTTGCTGAAGTTCACCTCCAGCAAAATGAGCAGAGCTGCCCCCTGAGCCTTCTCTGTTTCCATGCCCTTAGTACAATCCCATGGGGCGAACTCCAGGTGTGTCCTGGGTATGCTCTGTCGGGGGTGCATCCTGCAACATGACTGAGAGGATTTGGAAGGAGACATCCTGTGCTGGGTGCAGATGCTCACATTGAGCTGGATAAACTCTAGTCTCGTGTTGGTGACTGTCATCTCTTGAGTTAAGTTAGCCATGATTTCTTAGTGATGTTCTATTAGTTCATAAAGGGCTGTTTCAAATAAAACAGTTGCTGAATGCTTGGGATTACACCTGCCAGCTTTTGGATAGGGTGGTGGTGGGGAGTTGTGTTCTGGTTTAAAATATCAGATGAAAGAAGCCAAGAGTAATAATGGCAGAGAAAAAATAAATAAGACTACTTTCCCTAGCCTAATTCCTGTACTTGTTTCCCTTTTCTGAAGCAACTAAGAACATTCCAGAGGAATAATGAGCTCCTGTTAAACCAAATAGGTGATCTAGGCTATTTGTTGCCCAAACATGTGAAGTGTCCTGAGCCTGGAGTCCCTCTTAGGCAGCACAGCCTTGCAGGAAAGGTGTTTTATGCCTAACAGCTTCTAACATAGGATGTCTTTGGGGATCAAAAGAGAAGCTGAAACATGGATGATGGTTCCATGCTGGGAACAGGATTCCACTGGGAGCCTGGGACTGCTACCACCAAAGACCAGGAAGGCTTCGGGCAGGCCAGCACAGGGCCAAACCACCTCCTTGATTCTGTTATCCCAGTCTGCTATTTATTTATTTATTTATTTTCCTTTTTGTGGACTGATGCACAGGAAATGTATCTCTTAATAGCTGAAAAGCCATGTTGACACTCTGCCCAAAACTTCAATGGTAGAGGCTCCGTCTTTCCACTGTACCATCTTTGACAAATCAATATCGTCTGAGCATTGGAGATCCCAGGTAAATGAAGATGCAGTTATTAATAGAATGAAAATCTCTCGGCGTCATAAAGGCCACTCCCCCTCATGGGCAAATACAGCAGTAAGCAAAAAAAATAGGTTGACAGAGCTAACATATCACCAAAGTGCTATATCTTAACAGAGTTTTCTGAAAAGGTTGATGGCACCTCTCCATCCTTCTGTGCTTTGGGTGCCATCTGCATTTGGTTTCTTAGATCCAAAACCTTTCTTGTGAAGCAAAATTAATTGTGAGGGAGAATGTTAATAGCAAAAATTCAAGTGTGATCTTAAAAATCTGTTTCCTCTCTTCTTGGAAACTCTGGGCAAAAAATATATATATATATATATATAAAAATGCATCTACTTGTAGAAACAAAGCTAAGAAATACATTGCTGGGAGCCAGGAAATGAAAGCTAAAAGCTGTGGTATCTTTGTATCTTAATCCAGATGCCCTGGATAAAGTTTCCTTTTCCATTAGTGCATTATTTAGCAGCTAAATTGTAATAGAGGATGTAAGCTGCAGTGCCTTATACAGCCTGAGAGAGGCCTGTTCTGGCCACAGTTACAGCACTGTGTATGCAGACCTGCCACGTGGAAAGCTTCCTCCGGATTTACTGAATCACCAAGAAATAAGGGCATGCCTGAGCACGCAGTTAGAGGTTTTGAACACGTGGATGGGCTGGGAAGAGACAGCCCAAGTCTACATAGGTATTTAGGCTGGGTAAATTCTTGACTATGGATGGTAATGAAACCCACAGTGGAATCCCGGCAGCGTTGTGTCTGTCCTTGCTGCATCTGACATTCTGCCTGCAGAAGAAACTCTTCCTGGGGATGTTTAAGGTCCTTCTGTCCATGCTGCACTTGATTTGGGAGGTCTCCTATGACGTCACCTCCCGTGATCTGCTGGAAAATCACCCCAGAGCAAAGTACTACCTACCAAACAGAACAGATACCAATGCTCTGACGTGCCCTAGCCATGCTCATCTGGAAGCCCCACCGAACAGCCTCCATCTCCACACATTTCAGCTGGCAGGGACTGTGTAGCCATGTTGGGGTCTAGAGGAAGACTAGAGCCCCTTTGCATGGTGCTTATGGCACTTGGCAGCTTCCCAGCTAGCCCAAGTACAACACTGAGGTGACCATCAGTGTCTCGATGTGCTAGTAACCTGAGTCACCTGTGCCAAGTAAGAATGTCTGCACTCCAGTGAGGAGACATCACCGGATTCTACACCCAGCTAGGTAAAAGGCACTAGGATCTCTATGTATTTATCCTCTTAAATCTCTCTTCCCTGTCCTCTGGTCTTCCTATGGGGCTCAGCGTTGCCTGGGTTCTCCCAGAACTGTCAGGCAAATGAAACAGAAGTGGCTGCAGTTGTGGATATTGATGTGTGCCTATATTCATAGCTCCATAAAGCTATTTTATGGTGATATAATAACCCTAAATATGGGATGTATTGGCAACAGAGAGTTAGCAATTCTAAGCGGTCTATCCATAGTGAAATAAATGCCTCCCAGATATCAATAGAGGAGCTTGATGGAGTCAGGTAAACAGCGGCTTTTCAATATCTCTTTCTGCCGTGGATTCACAAGGTATCAATATATCTATTGGAGCCTTTTGTGAAAAAGACATAAATCTGGGCATTTGTTTCCTGGGAACAAATGCTTTATTATTAGCAAATTGCAAAGCAGGGTCTAGGCACTTTGCTAACAAGTGCACGATCTGCAATTCTAATGGCAGTTCATCTCCCTTCACACAAACACATGCACACACGTACACCCCTCCGGTAAGCACCTCTGTGGGAGTGATTAGTATCTCTTGATGACTGATAGCCAAGCCTTCTCCTCCTGCTTATGCTGCCAGTTCCACTGCTGAAAATAAGAGCTGCAATCGCTCCAGGCCTGGCAAGGGAGCACGCAAAGAGCTGGGCACCACACTACACAGAGTGGCAGTGCAGCATTTTGACGTCTTGACAGGTTTCCTGAAAAAGGAAAGGATAAAAAACAAAACCAAAAAAAAAAAAAAAAGGCAAAAAGGCACCACAACACATTTTCATCAGTCCTGTTCTGCTCATTCTTATTAAAACTGAATGGGGAGCTCTGTTTGACAGGAGTGAGGGCAGCTGTGAGCCAGAAAAGCTGCTCAACATCAATGCCATGCACAGAACTGACAATGACTGGCTGGGAGGTGGCTGCGGATGTCCCTCGGGGATCTCCAATTGTCCAGACAATCAGAGCCCACCTGCCTTCATGTCACCTGCATGCTGTCTGGACATCCACTGGGAGAACCCCCTGGGTGATACTTCACACCTGGGTGGTGCCCACCACGAGCTATCAGCAGTTTCAGGGACCTGCCCCTGTCTGACTCCAACTTTACACATGATCTCAGCTCTTCCTGGTGTCAGAGGGAATCATCAAGAGGCAGCAGGGAAACCCACTTGGTCCTTCCTTCCTCCCTGAAGAGCGGGAGCCAACCCAGGAGGCTGATACGAGGTCCTGACAGCGGCTGCTGAGAGGGCCCTTCTCTTGGTTTGCTGTTTTCCCAAGGAGTCACTGTCCCTGGACTGAGAGACAATCCAGCCACGAGCTCTGCAGCAGCTCAGCAATGCAATCCAACAAGGAAAAAATGCTGTTGTCACTATGAGTTGGAGGGCTGGTGGGATGATACACAGTCTGGCTTAAAAAAAAAAATAAAAATAAAATAATTCCTTCCTCCTGGAGCTCATCTTCCCTCTCTAGTGGCATGCAGGCTGCAGGGCTGTCATTTCAGGGACACTTCAGAAGTGTGGTTTGCAAAGCTCTGATGTCTATAGCAGCTCTCCAGGAGCACTGGAGAAAGGCACCAACCGCTCACTCCTCTCAGAAAAAGGCAAAAACTCACAAATGTTTGCAAGCTACATTTGTAATGCTCTGAAATAGGTCTTCAAGTCAATTTTGTTAAACCTACTGGTGATGTTCCTCAATCTGAAGCTATTACACATATTTCAGAGCACATTATCACACAAGGCCAGGTAGGTGCCCTTCAGAGATTGTTTCTGTGTTGCTCTAACATGACATTAAGTTGTCTGTGTGATTCCCATACCCTCTGTGGCCTGAATACGAGTGCAGTACCAAGGTATCTCCAGGCACTAAAGGTCCTTCCACATCCAAGCAGTGATGCAAGAGCTCCCCAGCCAGCAGTAGCCCAGTGCATGTGCCTGGCAGCTTTTCTCTAGAAAGCATCTGTTGGACCAGATCAAGAAATTTGCCATGAAAACAGCAGTGGAAGAATGAGGGGTGTTTCCTTGAGGCCTTCCCATGCTACTTTAGTGGGAACTCAGCTAGGATTAGGGTAGGCAAGACAACCAACAGACACGTAGCCCAACTGCTGGGGAACCTGGTTAGTTCCACGGACTTTTCTTCTTCTGGCTTTGAAGTGATTAGTTCACAAGAGGAGTTAAAACTCAGTGGGGTGCATTCCCTTATAGGCTCCTTCACACAGATGCAATTGCTATCCTTGGCTGCACACAGCTATGGGACTGTTGTGGAGTTGGAAAATGGATCCAAATGCCACCAAAGGAAGAAGAGACAGGACTGGGAATGGTGGGACAGCTGTTAAAGTGGGTGCATTAGCCAAAGAGGCAAGATGGGCTGCAGTCTTTGGACAGCCCTGAGGAGGGGGACCGAGGAGTCAGCACAGAGCCCAGGGCATTGGGCAGTAGCACAGGACAGAAGTCCACCTCCATGGTCCCCCGTGTATCCAGCACAAGAATTCATACTCCCAGGACAGTTCCTCTCACCGACAGTGACGTGTGGAAGCAGAGTTAGGCCCTCTCCACAGTGACCAAGGCAGGAACTTTCTCCTGCACTGAAATGCTGAGGCTTTTCACAGTGCAACGCTGCTCTTTGAAGGAACAGAGGCAAACAGAGAAGAAAGCAATGTTCTGCCTTCTCTGTAGCTCTGGAAGACCTCATGCAATTCCTGTTTTCACCACATAGATGGCCCTAAGCTTTACTCCGCTGTTTGCTGTGTATCTGTGCACTTCGCAGCACACCCATGTGTGCATGGGCTTGTGAGGCCAGATATAAATATATATACACATATTTGAAAATGTTAAGTTTTAATAGGGATCGGCTGGGGGTGACTTGAACGATTTCTCTCTGCCTCTTGATCAGCTGTGAAGTGTTTAAGATCTACTTCACCACTGTCACCCAGGACCTTGTTCAGCTGCTTCATGTCTTTCATTTACAGTCCCTAATAAAGGGACTATCAGTTGTACCTCCAAACCCTGCTTGAGACAAGTGCAGTGATGCACCTCACCTTTGTGCTGCCCCAAAATCGTGCCCATACTGATGCTCTCTTTCTTTCTCTGGGGCAGCATGGTTGGGTCACCAACACCCCGCCAGGATCGATTTTCTCTGCCAGCTCCCCAAGGTCTGCCCTGCTGTTTCCTTGAAACTTGTCCTGTACTTTACTTTGAATGCAGCAGGGAGTCAGAATTACGCCCACTGTTCCCTTCTATTCTTGGCCCTCCGCTTCCCTCACCTCCCAACCAAAATCTGTTCGCCTTCTGAAAATGGCTTGTATTTTCTGTGTGCGAGAAAGCCTCTCTCCCACGGGGTTGCAGTACTGTTGGTTGTCACACTTCAGAGCAGAGCAGCCTGGGGCAGGGCTCTGCCCCCTGCCCCCCTCACTGACCCCTCTCGCCAGCCCTGCCTATGTGGCAAGTGGCTGAGCTGCCTTGTGGCAGTGGGTTTTGTGGATCCTCCAATAGCTGTTTCTTTCATTTATTGCTTGGTTTATGCCAGAGAAGCTAAATTTTGGGGAGTTGTCGCTAGGAATTATCAGTGTGTCCATATTTATCTCCTTTAATGCCTGTGATTGCTGGGTGAGGCAGCACATGCTATTTGTCCCCCTTCCAAACAATCTCTCTGTCAAATCAACAAGAACAGATTATTCATCTGCTGCAGGAGGCTAATTGCAAACAATTGTAAAACAAAATATTATTTCATTGCGAAGTAATGGACAGCACTGTCTCTGCACCATATGGCACTTTGGTTTGAACACAGCCTGGTCTGGCCACCTGAACATAGCCCCTGTGCTAGCACTCTTCCATTTGCTTAAGGGCTATCTACCTAACGGAATGCTTTCCTCAGCAAGGAAGCAGCAGGGCACAGACATTCCCACTCCAAGGAGAGCACTAGCAATGCCAGAGGAGGGTGACTTGAGCCCAGGGAGATGTAACGAGCCACAAGCTCACATTAAGGCACATCTAGGTCCCCAGAATTTCTCTGAAAACTGCAGCAAGGGAAACTGAGGCTCTCTCTGGTGCTTTGAGATCTCTGGGAAAAAGGAGAGAGAAGAAAAGAAAAAAGAAAAAGAAAAGAGAAAGAAAGAAAGAAAAGCAAATCAACATCCTCGAGTAACCCATTACAAGATGTTTAGGTAGATGCTGGTCACAAACATCAGCACCCAGGAGTATGGATGGATAACGGGAAAATCATGGAGACAACCATGGAGACCCTTTAGTTCAGAAATATTGCTGCAATATTTTGCTGGTGATGAGGCTGGTGTTTTTCATTCTCATGGTTCTCATGGACTGTACCTCTGACGACATACTGTGGCACTTGCCTTTGACGAGTGGCTAGCAAGGCATGAGCATCTTGGTGTGTCTTCGCCTGCTCCGTAACTGGTCAGCGTGACCTCAAGGAGTCCTGATTATAAAGGATATGGGAACAAGAGATAAGATACTGGGCTTACACTTCTCACTGCTGCTGCTAGGTCTCTAAATTGAGCAGCTGGTTTTTGGGTAGTCAAATTTTCAATGAAAAGAACTAATTTCCATGGGATGCTGAGTCTTCCCACAGAGAAGCATTCTGTTTACCTCCAGCCTTCTGTCTTTTCCTGAAAACCACTTTCTTTAGGAAACTACGTGGGCACTTTATTTTTTCCTGGGGATGCACTAAGCAAGAACAGGCTTTTAGTCATCCCTTCAGCCTCTTAACTGTAATGTAAAAAGACCGATGACCGTGTAGCCACTTATGAACCAGTGTGATTTATAAGGTGGCCTAACCACATGAGGTCTGCTAAGGTCAGGCCATTCCTAAGACTGCCATCTCTCTCTCACTGAACATGGCAGCATTTTTTTTTTTTTTTTTTTTTTTTGCTCAAATGCTCAGTTCTATGAGTTCTACTTGCCATTTCCCAGTTTATATCTGTGAATCAGATGTCCAAACGTTCACCTGTCTTTTGACAACAAAGCAAAGAAATTGTCTTGAATGTGATACTTGCAAAGTCTTTGTTAAGAGCTGATTGAACAACTTGGCCAGCATTTTCTTGGTGTTACTTCTTAAAGGTAAAATGTTGTTTGGGAGCCTCAGTATTTTCAGTACACATCTTCTTGAAAAACCATGTGGTCCAGAGTGTCAATAATGCAACATGTAGCCTGGTGATTAGTGTTGGTGGCTGTGAGACAGGCAGTTCCAAAAGGCCAAACATTGGCATTTGGGGACATCACAGGAGCCTGGGACAATAATTGTCAAAATAGATCAAGAACAAATCCAAAAGATCTGAGCTCACTGTTTGAGTATTACTTTAATCCCCTGAATAAAGAGCAAGCTCTAGGACAGAAAATAAGGTTTGAAAAAGTCCAATTATCCAAAAACTTTATCCAGGTGATGACTGGAGTCATGGTAAAACCTTCTTACATTGTGACCAATACGTTGTTCCTCAAATCTTATGCCTGGTTTGGCACAATCAAGGATGGAAAACTCTGCTCTGAACTTGACATTTCCATAGTTCAGCTCAATGTCCCCCATGTTATGCTTTCAGGAAAACATGCACAAGAATCTTGTTTAGTTCTAATGGAGAGAAGACAATAGTTCCCAGCTTTCTGTGAAAAATCTTAACATGCTCCAATCCAGTCTGCTGTTTTGCAAAAGGTTGTTGTTAAGACTTTGAGTGCAGCCCAGTTTCTACAAAACAAAGAGCCATACTGTGGAATTTGGAGAGCTGTGGGACATTGACAGTCAAAGTAGTCAAGCTACTCAAACCTGGTCTGTCCCAGTTGGAGGTACTGCACAGGGGGACCCATAAACAGCTCAAGACACTTGAGAGGGAGCAATCTTTTCAGATGACTGAACAAATAGTCACTGCAAAATACCGGCTTCCTATTTTGCACCTTCCTCCGACTCCATATGTTTCTTTTTACCATGTATAGTTTCTCTGCTCTTTAGCCAGTTTCTCACGTATCAAGCCATGCCAAGTCCTAAGCTCGTCAGAAAGATTACATTGGTGTGACTGAATCCCTCACATCATTCAAACACAGCCTGATCATAGTCCTCATCTCCTGGACAGTCTGCCCAAGGTCAATGGCGTTTGTCAAGTCAAATGTGCTTTCAGGAAGCCTCAAGTTACTCTTAAGGAACTCACTTTTCTTACGGGCCAATTTCTTCTCCTAAGGCTGTTTAGAAATTTTCCAAAGGATGGCTGGGTTCAGTTCCTGGTTCATCACACTGGTGGGCTACAGCATCTAGCACACATGGCCTTATTCAGGACTGCCATGCCATCATGTGGCAGATCCGTAGGTCCCACTTGGTTTGACCCAACTAGTTACCACTTGCCTCCATCTGTCCTGCTCCTCTGCCCCTGAGCTGTGTGCTCTCCTTCCCTCCCCTTTCCCCATCTCACCTGTTTCAGTTCTTGCTCCAGGGTGGTTCCCTTTCCTCCATCTCCCTCTGATGATGGCAGCAGGGAGAGCGAAAGGGTCCCCAGTTTTTGGCTTGCAATAGCTTTACCTTCACCATCTCTGGACAATCCTTGGAGTTGGTTCATGCTTGGTAGCAAATCAGCATCATTTGGGATGGACAAGTCTTGGCCAAGGAGTAACAAGACATCTACTGTGTCTGCAACACCCCCCACCCCCCAAACTGCACTGCATAAGATACAGGAGCATCCCTGGAAATATCTGCAGGCCCTGGAGGGTTTCAAGTTAAGACATGAGCTAAGAGAGTAATCTGAAATGAATAATTTATTTTGGTGAATTTTGCTTCCCTCTGTTTACAGATTGTCTAGGAGCAGATTGCAGCTTTCGCACCTCAATTCATTATTGGAAACTATTTGCAGATAGTTCCCGGTCTGCAACTCATTTGCTAACTCTGTTGGGAGTACTGCAGATCTGAAATCAGAGCTGTTTTGAATGGTCATGTGGTACTGCTATGCTCTCATTCCTCCATGAAATATATGTGACGTTTAGAATCAGGCGTTAAGGGCAGATGCTCCTAATCACGAATTAGGTGTTCATTTTCTGCCAATGCTCTCTGGTAGCCCTTCTGCATGTCCCTACAACTGCCTCTGCCAGGACATCCATCAATATTGAGGGAGTAGGAGTCAGTCTCAAAAAAAAAAACAAAACAACAACAACAACAACAAAAAAAAAACTGGAAACAAAACAAACAACCAAACAACAACAACAACAAAAAACACTAGGAGCACTATCTCAAGGCAGAGAAACAATATGCAGCAAGCTTGAAGGAAAAACAAAAGGCTGACCCACTTACTGAACATATGAGCTACATCCCACACTGTCAATGTGGTGGAGTTTGGAACAGCAGAGCTCCTGAAATTCTGACTTGTGAGCAGTTACAGGACCTGGGGGCTGACCCCAGCTGAATCATACTGGAGTAGCTGTGATGGCACTGCTACATTTCAATTACTGCTGTCAGTGGGAGCAATACTGGATGGTTCAGTGGTTCAGGGATGGCCATGGGGTATGTACAGGATCTGGTTACCAGACCTTATTGAAGGGGCACTGAGAGAGGTTTCCATGTCCCATAACTTGCTTGTTTTGGAAGCTTTGTCCTCTAGAGATTTGGCATTCATATGGCTGTGGGTGAGAGTTTCCACAGAGCAACAGGGCAGAAATGGGGAAGCTATTGCTCTGCTGGGCTCCCATGGATGAGGACACCGTGTGGGCCTGTGGGAAAAAGCCAATCCAGTGCAACTCAGCCCTCATTCACTCTGCAGTCGAGATGCATGGAGTGCACAGGACTGCCTTGGCTCAGCTCCACGGAGGAGCAGGTTTTATCCTTCATCCGTGTTTGAGTTTGGTTGCTCTTCTCTCTGCTCCCTTTGGCTCACTTTAGACATGATGATGAGCATCTCCTCCCTTTTTTTGGTCCCTGAAGTCATGAATTGTATCCAGTCCAGTATTTGGAAGGAAAAAAAAACTACGCCCTGCCCAGAAATCCAGGGGAGCAATCTACCCCTCAAGTAGCTGATAAGGCCATCAGCATGGGATGTGGAGTCTTTCTCAGCAGAACACACAAGTACCCAGATGGAGGCCCTGCTCAAAATCAAGAGTCTGGCCAGAAAGTCACAGGATGACACCTCTTAGGGCTTTGTGTTTCCCCTTCTTCAAAGTCTTCCACTCTTCTCAGTTGTTTCACAGTTCATAGCAAGCTTAGGGCAGCTCCAAGCCATGTGCAAACTCTCAGCCAAAGTCCCCCTAAGACCTTAAACCAAGCAGCTTTCTGTGAGAGATGCCTGGACGAATCTCCCTTCATTGCCCTAAAGATGCTCTGAAGGGTTCCAGTCTTAGCAGTGCTGCCAGGACCAGGTGGGAACCGTTTGCTGCACGACAAGAAGGGATTGAAGTGTCAGGCTGAAGCGAGTGCTGAGATGATTTACAGGAGTGACTCGTCCAAACTGACCCTATTGTTCATGCAGAAGAGGCCTGAAATCTGAGAGAAATCACGAAGCAGAAGCTATGAGGCTAATAATTCACCTTCCTGGGAGAGGCAGCATCCGTGGGGAATCACTGGCTATGCAGGGGTTGGATGCACTGAGAGAAGGGAGGGTTTTCTCACTCTGCCTTGCGCCATCCAGGCACTCCAAGGCTCCGGCGCATTTTCTCATGGCAATAGGAACAAAAACCAGCACATAAGAACAATACAGATATTCAGTGCTTTTTTTTCTGAACAAACATGATACAGTTCTGGGCTGAGACAGCTGACACAGACAGTGTCCTGCCTGCTGTAGGGGGTTGGTCTGAGCCAGGTAAAGCTCACGCCAGGGCCCAGGACTCAGGAAGCTGGTCTTAAACCACGTCTGGGTGCCTGAGGAATGGCAGAGGGGGTCAGCAGAAAGAACAAAAGGATGAGTTTCTACCCATCCCAAAAGGGATGAGCAGGACATGGAACTTCATAGTTCTCCTGCTGGGAGGTCAGAGCATGCTTGCTCCACCTGAGCCACTGGTCCTGCTCCCACACAAGCGGATGTGGCAATCCGTCCTCACTGCAAAGGCAAAACTCACCTGCTGCTGCCTGCGTTGTTCCCTCCCACAGGACACAGGGCTAACCGGAGAGCTTCCTGCCTGAATGGCTCCCTGTCACACAGGAGTGCCGGACCCAGTGCTAGGGACCTCTTGAGGTGTAGATGACTTCACTGCATAGGCGGCAACATGTGCATACCGTGAAGGTCCCACACACCCCTAGTGCACGTGTGAAGCTGCGATTCTCCCTTTCTGGATCCCCTCTGGCTTCTCCTCAGCATTCTTAGACCCCAAACACGTTAGAGCCACTCTGCTCACAAAAAAGGGCAAAGAGAGCAAGTGAGCAGTTGAAGCCTTGCAAACAAGAGCCACAATCTAAAGGAAGAGAATTGATCTAAGTGTGATTAAGACTTAGGTAGAGCCGATCATGTAATTATCCAGTCAAAGCAAGGTGTCTCTTGATCTCAGTGAATGTTGGCTCCTCTCCAAGCTGCAAATGAGCTGCACGGAACTACTCATGCTGTAATTGCAAGCCACCTCAGGTCTCCCAGGAGATCTCCTGCTTAGGAGAATTTTTCTCCTTGCTAGACAACGCTTAGTTAGCCATGTTGGGAAATGGGCAGTGCGAATGTCCCACGTACAGGCATGGGGGAGAACCAGTCTCTTGTAACACGAGCTTGGAGAGCCAGCTGGCACTAGGGTTGGGACCAGCACAGACACCACCATGCTGTGGTGCACCACTTTGTGTGCCAGGGTCACAGCCACCTCGTTACTTCATGGTGACCTCTGTGCTGCAAAACGCTGGGTCTCAAACCTGCCCAAAGTGGTGCAGGAATCTGCGAGAAAAGTCAGGCCCAGCCCTCTGTGGATGTGCTCTCTCCATTTCGAGATTAACCTTTCAGAAATGTCAGCCAAACAGCCACACACAGACCGCTGCCTCTGTGGTAGAACCTGTAATTTTTGGCCTTGTGACTACAGCTTCAGTTAACTCCTTCAGTGCTCTTGTTCACCTTCCTGTCCTCTCCCAGATGATTCCAGATCCAAGGCCCTTTTATCTACAGTGATCTGCATGCTCTGCATGTAGGTGACCTCTCTTTCCTAATGCACCACTTGGGATGGCAATGTCAAAGAGCACTACTCAAACATCAGTGCTTGAAGGTGTGTTCAGAAGTGAGGAGCGGCACACTCGTAGCTAGGCTGTCACTGCAGAGAGAGCAGGGCAGGATAGGATCATCCTCCCTCCCTTACCCAGAAGATGTCCAAAAATCAACAAAGCGTGCTACCAGCAGATTGCACAGGAACGCTCCTTGTCTATCCCCAGACCTCACCTCTCCTTCACACTTGAAACTCCCAGACATCTCTCCTTCTGCTTCTTCAGAACAGACATGTTACCTGTCACAGACTGGCCTGAGCACCCAAAGGAGACAGCAAACAACATTGAAACCATGGTCCCATCCAGCCAGGAGGGCTTGACCTTGCGAGGGCATAGTTCTCCCTTGGAAGTGTGTTCATTTAGTGTTTTGGGCACTGTGTGCAGGACCAGCAGAGAAGAGAGGGGCTGTATGGTGCAGTGAGGCTGCCTCTGGGTCTCCTCTTATCCAGCCTGGACAACCCAGGTGTCCTCAGCCTCCCCTCACAGGATGTGCCTTCAGCCCTCCTGCCGGCTTCATTGCCCTCCTCTGGATGCTTTCAAGGATCCTAACACCCTTTTTGTATTGTGGTGACCAGAACTGCACACAATATTCAAGGTGAGGCTACACCAACACTAAATAAGCAGAAGGTAAGCTGGGGTGCAATTAGACTATGAAGATCTGGAGGTGTGGGAAGGAAGAGAACTAGGGAATTGGACTGGATTATTTCCACCTTTATTAGTTATCTGAACCCATGTATCTTAGCTGAGTAGAAAACAACATCTTACAGAGTCCTCCTGTCTCACCCTTCATGCTTCTTCCCCAGCCTGGCTCCTGGTACCATGGTGCCCTGCCTCTGAGCCAGGCTCTGGATGTAGGTGTCCCCAGACTGTCCCCACACCCAGTCCTGACACAAGCACTTGTGCAAATATTTCATGAGGGCACCACATCCCTCAAAGCACATCCTGCTTCCAGATGTTCTCAGCAAGTCTCCAAAATGTAGGCCTCCAACAATGACTGTTACTGCATGAGAATGTGGCTGCATTCACATGTGGCAGGCCTTGCTCCATCCTGAGAAAAGCCCAGTTAATCTCTATTCTTCGGGTGCCACTGAAAGTCCTGTGATGACACAGTGCAAAAAAAAAACAAACACTGTGGGACAAAAAGCTACATTCAGCCAGGTCAGCCAAGACACTGCTGCTCTGGTCTGCAGTCCCTGATCCCACCTGAGGGCCCCTTCCAGAGCTCTGCCAGATGCAGCCCTCCTGGTCTGGTCCCGCTTCTGATGATCTGCCCATATATCCCCCCAAAAAACTTTCCCCAGCTCTGTGTTTACACTTTGGTTGTGGATGATAGGTAAGACATCAGCAAAGGGGATCTGGAGGCCATCCGGAAGTCATACCTCCCAGGAATCTTTGGACAGATGAGGTTGTTTGCATAATTAAAGCCCACACTTGATAAACTACCTGCAGCTGGCTCAAGTGTACAGCTGGGCCTTCCTTTGGCTGATTTTTTTTCTCCTTTTTTTTTTTTTTTTTTAAGATGACTGTGCACACTGAAGTACCCACAGGTCTTTGGTTGAGATGAGATGAGGCATTGTACAAAGGAGAACCAGCTTCCTGGCTCGTTTTGGGGCCATCCCTACACAGATACTGGTCACAACACAAATGCTGCATGCAAGCAGCTCTGGAGGTGGTCAAGATAAGGGTGAGAAATCCTAAGAGAGGAGTGAATATTCAATAGCATACATATACCTATATGTACATGCACACCTATATATATACGTATTTGGTAGCAGCTTGAAACCTCTCGCTAGCAGGGCCAGAGCCACTGTATCATCATGTTCAAAACGTTCTGCTTTTTCTGGCACCATCCTTCTCTCTTCCTTTGCCCACTGAGCAAATGAGTTCAGCTTCATGAGACCTGGCTTTCTGCTACCCAGGACAACCGCAGATGGGAGCTGCCCATGCAGTAAGCACTTGCCTGTTCCAGGACAGGAAAGCTAGCGGGAGGGGTGAGGAGGATGGAAAAGCCAGCTTCACTCTGCCTTGTCTACAACCAGTGTAAACATCATGCTTTGTAGGTAAACTGAGGTAAGCTGCTGTCCTTGCTGCACACGGGAGAATGGTCCCAAGAACACGGGGGTGGGACGGGATGAGAGGGGGAGAGCTCTCTCTTTCGAATGGGATCTGTGCCCACGGGCTCCGTCTCTACTGGGTCTCTCCGGGGAACGCAGCGGCCAAGCACCAGCAGCACCAACGCCCGGCCACGGGTCCCTGCAGCGCAGCGGGTGCGGGCGCTGCGGTTTCCGCCGTCTCTTGGAGCCTCTCTAGTGCGGAGCCCGGCTCCAGAAGAAGCCCCCGCCGGGGGGCTTCCAGCAGCCGGGGCTCCGCCTGCCACGAGCCGCGAGCCCTCATCGCGAGCCGAGCCGAGCCTAGCCGCTCCCAGCGCCGCTCCCGCGGCTGCATGCGGGCGGCGGGGGGGTGGTGCAGAGGGCCGGCCCGATGCCGGCATCCTCCCGGCCGGCCCTATCCGCGGCCTCCTTTAGGGGGCACCTCTCCTCCAGGAATGAGCCGCCGGCCGCCCTGCCCGGCCCGCGGCCGCGCACCGCGGGCACCCGTGGCGGAGCCGTCGCCGTCGGAGCGGGCCCTGCGCGCTCCGGCTGCCCCCGGCGCGGCCCCTCCCTCCATCCCGTGCCCGTCTCCCCCGTCCTCCCTCTCACTCCTCCAGCCAGTAAATCCGATCTAGGCTGATTCCTCTCACGTCAAACCACATGATCCCATAAAACATTCATCGCCTCTCCATCCCTGCGCCCCGCTCGCTCGCTCCCGGGATACAGTGCAGCAGGCTCCGCGC
Organism: Oxyura jamaicensis; assembly: GCF_011077185.1. Taxonomy (NCBI): domain Eukaryota; kingdom Metazoa; phylum Chordata; class Aves; order Anseriformes; family Anatidae; genus Oxyura; species Oxyura jamaicensis. The sequence goes on from NC_048907.1 coordinate 4,607,140, forward strand.
TCCCCGCCGCCGCCGGCTCTGCCTCCGCGGGATCCGCCGCAGCCCCAGCCCCGTGCGTGCGGCGGGCGGGAGGGAGGACGGAGGGAGGAGGCAGGCAGGCAGGCAGGCAGGCAGGGAGGGAGGGAGGGGGAGCCTCGCCTGGATGCTGACTCCAGCTCGGGGGCTGCTCATTCCCCCGATGAGCGAGGGCAGCGGCACAGGGAGAGCCCCCTCCCCGCGCGCCGCCGCTCCGCGCTCGGGCTGAAGTTTTGCACGAGGATCTGCCCCGCTCTCGCAAGGATTGTACCGGCTGCCGCTCGACTTTGCGCCTCCAGACGTGCCTTCCCCGACCCCTAAGATGAAGAGGGCGATAGCTGAAGGTAGGTGCGTCCCCCCCCTCCCCTCACTCCCCACCCCCCCGCCCTCCCCTCCTGCCACCGGGGCTCCCCCGCTCCCCGGGGGGTGGCAGGGCAGTGCAGGGCGAGGCGGGCGCGTCCCCAACTTCGCACCGCGCCGGGAACTTCCCTCCTTGCAACTTTCTTCGGCGGAGCGTTCAGGTCCCGCCGCGGGGGAAGAGGGGCCGGACCCCGGGGGCCGGGCGACGTTTCTGCCCCTGGCAGCGCTGCCCCAGCCCGGCCCGGGGGGAGCGGAGGCACGTCTGCGGGAGCGGAGGAGAGGCCGGGGCTGCATGGGGGGGCACGGCCGGCTCCATCCCCGGAGCGGGGCTGTGGGCTGAGGCCCCTCCTGCCCCGGACTTCCCCCCCCTCCCCCCGCTTCGGCCCTGCCCTGGGGTGGCCAGGTTTCCCCCGAGGTTGGAGCAGGCAAAGTGTTAAGGAGGCCCGGCCGGGGGAAGCGGCGACCTGCTCTCTCAAGGCTGCCTCCCAGAGGGGCACAGCCCGTGCTGGGGGAGGTGGCCGGAACCGCGGCGCCTGCGAGGAGGGCGGGGGCAGCCCGGCTTTCCCTCCGCTCGCCTCCCGGCCGGCGAGGAGCCCGAGCCTCCGGGGGAGGCTGCGCTCCGGCCCCGGCCTCCTGCGTGTGCCTCCGGCCGGGGAAGTTCGCGGAGGCTCCGGGAGCCCCGGCACCGGCAGCGCGGCGGAGGACGGCGATTACCGGGGCTCGGCGGGGATGCGCGCAGGGCCCCTCCCTCAGGGACCCCCCGCCCCGCTCCGTCTCAGCTCGGTGCCCACTAGCAAGAGGAACTCGGGGTGCAGGGGGGGACCCCACGTCGGGGGTGGGAGGCCTGGCAGAACCTCCTCCTCCCGCTGAAAATCGCCCTTTTTCATCTGCTCGGGCAGCCCTGGAGACATCTTTTCCGTTCCAGCTCCTGGTGTGGACGGATGGGGCTGGGGCTGTGCCGGCAGCAGCAGCCGGGGGCTGCGTCTGCGCTTGGGGGTGCCCTCGTGGCTTTGCCCATTCGCAGTCACTCCCGGTGGAACCCGAAATAAAGACCTATGTCTGGAGGAACACATGCTCTCACTGCAGGTTCGGGCCGCTTGGAGAAGCGTGTGCCATCCAGGTGTGCTTCTGGAAAGCCAGTCCTCCACGGGTTGCAATTTTTTTAACTCAAGCGATCAGCCCCGCATAGGAGCTCCACTGCTGTCCAGGCTGCTGGACAAGGGAGTGTTTGACAGGCAGAGCCTCTTGCTGTGTGGAGTCTCTTCCCGTGTGTGCCATCTTCAGCTTGCTTCCTTTTTCACTGACACAAATAGAATCCTTTTTTTTTTTTTTTTTTTTTTTTTTTTTTTTTTGAGGGCTTTATATATTTGTGCTGATCAAGGGATATCCCCAAGCACTGATCCAAATGGCACCCTGTCTCTTTTGGATAACTGGAATCATTTTTAGTTCTGAAACTGCCAATTTATTTCTGTTTGGAAAACACCCTGGGGGCAGGCTGCAGCGATGGCTTCTCCTGTGGGCCCTTAGCGGATGCTGGTATTTCAGCATCCATTTGCTATGCGCTGTGCCATGGGTGTATGTATGGGCTACCCGTTTGCACGCAGTGGGTTTTGTGAGTGTGCACGAAGTACCAAGCTGGGGATGTGGGCTGATTGCCTGCCGTGGTGCTGTAGGAAGGCTGTTAGCCGTGCAGAGCGGTACCCAGGTGATGGGTGTGGTACGGGTGCCCAGGACAGCCTCCTCCCTCGCACCGTTTGTGATCCTGCTGCAGCACGGCGTTTCCTCTGCGCTGTGACTTTCCCCGCGCTTCCGGCTGCTCCCAGCATAATGTGAAAAAACACTGAAGATAATGAAATACAGAAACTGTGTTACAATGGTTTTATTTATAGAACAAGGCTTTGAGGGTTTGGGTTTGAGTTTGAATTTCCCCCTCCCCCCCCGTTGTTTTTGAGTTGCTCGGGTTGCCTGGATTGCTGAGAGTTGTGACTGTAAAGTCTTTATGAACCTTGGGAGATTATGTTTAGGTGAATGACCAACCTATGGCATCTGGACTATGTTTCCCACTGTGGGCTGCCAGGATGCTTCAAGTGCATTGAAAGCCAGAAATAGCCACCAGGGGCAGTTAGAGAGGCAGAGCTTTCACCTGGTGTTCTCAGCACTTACTGCTTTATTAACACAATTTATTTATATTGAAAGAGGTTTTTCCATGCTTATTCTTTATACAATTTCTTATAAAAATAAAAGCCTATAATATGAGAATCTAAACCAAACTCAGAGAATACCTATTCACTGATGTGAGAACAGCTTTCTTTTCATTGAGAGAAGACACCATTCATCAGGGTATTATTTAATGTTTCCTTTCTGTACAATATTCATTCATATCAAGGATACTCATTATTTCTTGAGCTTTGTCCCCCATTCCCCACCGGACAGAACAATGCCTTAGTCCTTTATTCTGTGGGACCATCCAAGGATGTGTTTGGAGAGGCTTTTTAAAGAGAAGTATCAGGGCAAAAAGGCCGAGGTGCCATTGTGTTGCTCCATGCTGCAGGGTTGTATCAGTTGAGATGTGGTTGTGTCCCTGCTGTTTTTGTGATGTCTAAGATGTTTTTGTGCCCTCTAAGAGCACCAGAGAAAGCTGATCCAGAAAATAAGTAAATTAGGCTGCCCTCTCCACTGCTGTGACTTGTGGGCAGCATGTGCCCAAGCTGCTGACCACCAACATAGGGAACAGGGCAGTTCTGTCCTTACAAGCCACGTCCTTCATTAATGACCTGCATCCTGTGCTCAGATTCTCTGAGCATAACCAGAGTGAAAATCTGCTGGGAAACTGTGCAGGAGACTGTTTATAAAGTGCAAAGGTGACAGCAGTGGGAAGGAGCATGGGGAAGAAGGGAGCAATTTGCTGCACCACCGAGGTGCCTCCCTCTGTTTTGGTCTGCTACCTGCCCTGCTACCTGCTCTGAAGGGGCAGCAGAGGAATGGTTGTGTGTCCAGATGCTCAGCCTGGTGGCTCACCATTGAGCTGGAAGCTGGCTGGAGGTCTGGGTCCACAATTCACATCCCCACAGATGTCTTCCATAACACTTCAGTGCACTAGCGACGAGGGCCTCATTCCTCTGTAAGCATCTACTGACACCAGTGATAATTTCAGCCATTTAGCCTTTGAGAACAATAAGCAAAAGCTGCAAATCCAGCAGCACCTCTGTGAATTTTCCACCTTTTCTGGCTCAGAAGCAGCAAGGGAGAATGAAATAGGGGCAGGGAAGGGGAAGGATGTTCCAGAGCCCAGCTCTCAGGCTCGCTGCCACGCGCCCTGCAGGCACAGCAATACTGCTGTGGGAGCCCTGAACAGCACAGCATCCTCCTCCCCTTTCCACCCTGAGCCTTGAAGGAGAGGAGGAGGGAAAGGGAAAATCAGTTGGGCCAGAGCCTGAGCACAAAGCAGGACAAGGGAGATTGCAAAGAGCTGAGCTCTAATCTCCGTGCTGAGCCTTCCTGTGGCTGCTGTGCCCATTGCTTGTGTACCTCAGCCCTGCCGTGCTGTATGGTGCATCCTGGAGGAGAGGCTGAAGCTACAGCCCGAATGCAGGATTTGCCCTGCACAACCAGCCGGAGGCGGAACTGAAGGGAGAAGAAAGGAGTTGTTCTAATTAGGTGTGTGTTCTCTTCCCCTTGGATTTGCAATGCTTTCTGCTGCTGTCACCTTCATTAAGACATATCTCTGAGTGCCAAGTGCTTCTTTTGATGTTCGTAAAGAGGTTTATTTATCCAAGAGACGTGTACGGTGGAGCAGGAGTATTCTGTACCACTGCAAAGAGGGGCCATAAGAAGCAGCATCACAGTATGGTGCCTGCAAGGGCTGGGAATTGCACTAGGGCTTCTTCCTGTCTGCATGAAAGCTCCGTGCTGTGTCCTGGAGCCACTTGGATCTGTCTGGGATTTATGGGTAACTGGGTTTCAGGGCAAACATGTTACAGACACACACAAGTCTGGGAGGGAGGAGGGAGCTTGTGATCTGCAGAGCCCGGCCTCTCCTTTCCTTTCATGCTTATGGTTGCAACTCCTGGAGGTTTCCAGAGACTGAAGGAAAAGGGAGACAATTGTGCCAAAAAGTCACAGTCAGCAAAAAGAAGCAAAGGGTGGATCCTCCCATGCTTGCATAGCGATGCCAAGCCAATTCATACTGACGTTGCTAAAATGTGCAAACTCACCTCAGCTTGCGCTGGTGTCTTCTTATGGTGACAGGGACATGCAGCAGCATGAGTTTTGCGTGGCTGATTATCCGTGATGGTGGTGTACAGTGATGATACATAGACTCAGAGCAGGGTGGCATCAAAGTGACAGGTATTTTCTTTAGTGTGTGTGCAGCACGCATAGAAATGTTCCACCTGGGTTTAAGGCATAAAGCATTGGCACGTGGTGTGCATGGGTTTTGTCCTTATTCACTTTGCCTTTAGAAAGCTCCTGGAAATCCAGGCTTCTGGAGTCTGCTTTTGACTTCCCTGTATCCTTGAGCAGGTCAGTCAGCTTTTCTGTGATTTAGTTTCAGTTTTTCCAGCTCTAATACTGGGAGAGTGATGCTGAGTTATCTCCCAATGGACCCAGGATGTGCGTAAAGGTCAGCGCAGAGCTAAAGCGTGCAGGTCTGTGCTGTTGCCAGTCGCTTCTTCAGCAGCGACACAGTGGCAGGCAACAAGACTGATGATGTTCTCCTCAGGGGTGTTGCTGCATCAACAGCAGGTTTGTCTCTCTGGTCTGGCCTGCCTTCCTCACAACCTTGGCATTGCAGCTTGGAGCTGAACAATGGCTCCAGCAGATTTTATGGTATTTACTCTCTCTTTTAGGTCTCTGCTCCTGGAATCAAGGGATTAGAAAAGTACTTCAATTATATTTTGTAGCCTTCCTGCTTGTCAAGAAAAGCCAAATCATTACACAAGCATGTGCAAAACATTGAGAATTTTGAAAGCAAGGAAATACTTGCATATTGTGATTTTTAGTATAGTTTCTTGGTAGCTCAACAGTGTGAGGCTGACATCAGTCTGAAAACTGGCAAGCAGCAGGCTGCAGCCTTCCCCCTCAGCAGTGATAGGGTCTTTTCTACATGGGTCAAGCAAGGCAGGGCCTACAGGAGATTTACTTTCAAAAAATTCTTAGAACACTTTGAAAGAGATGTCTGAAGGTCTCTAATTAGCCTGCTCCTACAACAGCTAATTTCAAAGCTTGATCAGGTTGCTCAAGGGCTTGTCCTGTCAGCTTTTGAGTACCTGAGAGCTGTCCTATCCTCATCCATAGCTCAGACTTGTCCGTCTTTTGGGCTAAGGCTGCTCAAACCCTTCACCACCTGGCCTGCATCAGGACCACGTCCCATGTCCCTTTGGCATGGCCAAGGTACTTCTTTGACTGTCACTGGGTACAGCAGTGGCGGCGCTGTCAGAGCAGGAGTGATGGTGCATGTAGTGCTTGGGACCATGCTTGATGGGGGTGAGTGGTTGTCCTTGTGGTGCCAGGAGAAGGCATGGAGGTTGATCACAGAATAACAGAATGGCTCAGGTTAGAAGGGACCACAAAGATCACCTAGTTCCAACCCCCTGCCATAGGCAGGGACGCTACCCACTAGATCAGGTTGCCCAGGGCCTCATCTAACCTGGTCTTGAACACCTCCAGGGATGGGGCATCCACAGCCTCTCTGGGCAACCTGTTCCAGTGCCTCACACCCTCCGAGGGAAGAACTTCCTCCTAACCTCTAATCTAAATCTCCCTGCTTTGAGTTTAAAACCGTTCCCCCTTGGCCTGTCATTATCTGTTTGAGCAAAGAGTTGCTCTCCATTTTTTTTATAAGTCCTCTAAGTTGATACCAAGAAGGAGCTGACAGTGGGGTCACAGTCTGGACAAGACAGAAGGCATTTCCAGACGTTTTGGTCTCAGATGTGTCCACTTTTCTGGCTGCATTTTGGGGGTGGAGCACTTGGAGGTATTTTTTATGAACTAGTTCCAAATCTCCAAGCATGATCTCCCACACCAGTGTTAGTTAAAGCAATTTCTCAGATTTGATTTGCTAAAAGCCTCAAAAATGCAACAAGTACGTCTGTTACTCCATCCGGTTTTATGCAGTAGAGAACAAAAGAAAAAAAGAAAGTGCAATTTCCCATTTTCTGGAGCTGCCAGTGCCTCCCTCTCAGACTGGGCAGCTCTCAAGTACTCCAGGCTGCTGCACTGTCTTCTGGTATAAAGCAAAAATGGTATTTTCTCACCTCGTGTAGGCATACTTTGTTGATCTTGTCTAGCAACGGGGACTAGATAGCCCCATGTCTGCTGCCAGTCCTCCCTATACACCTCAAACCCAATGTTTGCTGGAAACCTTTCCTGGACATGGTGCAGTGACAGTAACCTCTCAGAGCTCAAACCCCAGAGCCCTGGAGGTGCTGGTGGGAAGGGCTCTCTGGCCCATGTAGCACAGCCTCCTCTTCTGAGCACAGCTGTCGCCAGTGGCAGCTTCAGTCAGCGGGGGTTTCCCTACCTGAGACTTTGAAATCTCCAACGACAGAGGCTTTCTGGCCTTTCCCAGTGCAGGAGTGGTTTAAGAAGCTTTTCCTGATGTCCAAGCTGAATCTCCCAAACTGCAGTTCTTGGCCACGGCTCCTTGCTGTATCCCCTGGCCTCACAAAGGAGCGTTCAGCTCCATCATCCTTATTAATGCTTCCTCAGTAGTTGTAGGCCACTATATGATTATCCCTTCACATCCTCTTTGCCTGACTCAGCCACCTTAACTCCCTCTACCTGACCTTGCAGGATGCGTGCTGTAGGCTCCTGACCACCTAGGTAACCCTCCGCTGGATCACTTTGGTTTCTCCATATCTGTTTTGGGCTCTGCAACCCACAGCTGGACACAGCGTTCAAGGTGCAGCTCCCCAGTCCTGAACAGTGGGACAATAACAGCCCTCACGCTGCTGTCCACACACCCCTTGACACAGCCTGGGATGTAGTTGCTGTATTCACTGTCCACCATTTGCTCATATTCAGAGCCACCGTTTGCTCTTATTCATCTTGGGAACCACCACAGCTCCCAGGCCTTTTACAGCAGGCTGCTGCTCACCCAGTTGATTTGCAGCCTGGTACTGGTGCTTGGGGTTATCCTGCCCCAGGTGCAGAACTTTTTGCACTTCTTGTACCGAGTAAGTGCTTCTTAATACTGTGTCACTTACCAAAAAGCCCAGACGTCTAGGTGAGCAGGTGCCTACCTGCATATGCATTCATTTCCTTGCTGTACTGAAGTGTGATTTAGCTGTGGGTCAGAAATCCTTGAGGAAGTCCAGGATTCCCCTCCTGCACTTGGCTTTCTGCAAAACACAGTGCTCCCCTCTGCCGCTTGGTTCCCCTTGCTTCTGCCCAAATTCCAGTGTAGACAGCTAAGGAGAAACCAACCCCTGACATGGGATCCCTTCTTCCTTCCACCACCACCATCCTTAGATGGTCAAAGTCTTTTTGCTAAATGATCCTTGTTCTGCTGTTTGCTTCCTTGCAGAAAAACCTCCTTACACTGCATGTTTCTGTACTTTATCTATGGAGGTCTCCATGAAGGTCTGGTATGTCTTTATTGTTAGCCATGTTTTGATACCCATCTACAGCTATAATTCCACATGGAGATAAAAAAAGAGAAAGCAAACACATCACACCAGTGTAGTGAGGTTCACCACCTGCATGGGAGTTTCCAGCCAGTCACAGCTTTGCTCCATCTTGGGGAAATTCGACACCTCCCCTCGGATGGCTCTTTGAATCTGGATGCCTTTTTAACAAATGTAGTTTCTTTCATCTCTTTGTGTTACACCTTCCTTCAGAAACTAAGGAATGTTTGCATTCAAATTTGATGCTTTCTTTCCTTCCCTGAGTGCACAGGATAATTATAGTGCCTAGCATGGACGTGTACTGACTGATCAGTTATTAGTAATAATTATAATTTACACGGTGGTCTAGGAAGACAGGGCACTAATACAGTAGAAGTGATGCTCTGTGAGAGCAGTTCAGAATTGCTTACTGATGTGTCAAATCCTCTCCCGTGTGCTGCTCATTGGGGAAACTAGTTAACTTTTTTTGTTGTTGTTAAGAACAAATCTTTTGCAGGAACCATCTGGCTGCTAAATTCTTCTCCTGAAGCTGTGCAGTTTGCTGGGAGTTCATTTGCGTCTTTAGCTACTAAAGAGAAAGTAAAAGTGACTGATTAGTGTAAGACTGGGACCATTCACATCAAAGTGACAGATTTTGTGAGCTGGATTTGGGAAAGTGCTTAAAAATGGTGTGTTTTCATTAAATTTTGAAGACTGTGGGCAGAACTGTGCTTTCGGCACTCCAGCACAGCTCTCGACTCTGCACCCTGCGTCGTTATGTCAGAGTGAATTGTGTGGCTGTTAAAATTTGTGTGTGCTTGTTTGATGACTTTAAATATTGATTTTAATTGTGCGTCTTTCTTAAGGCCGTGAGTGATGATCAGAGCCACGTACAATACACCGCGCGCATAACACAGCAATGTGCGCAGTAAAGATGCGAACCCAGCCTGACTCTTAAATGGATGGGAGGAGGGGGAGGAAAGGAAAAATCTTTGGAGGCCCAAGATCCAGTTTTCTTTGCTTCCAGGCACCACGGGGGGCTTTGTCAGAGACATGCCATCAGCTGCCACGCAAGCCAGGATTTCAGAAGCCTTTTGCAAGTGCTGGTGTCAGGCTATGAAGGCTCCTCTGTCAGAAGGTGCCTTTTGAAATCATAATAACAAATGCATAGTTTGTTAACATTGTCTGCAGAGCAAAATGATCGCTTGAAAGCCAGCAGCACATCTCCATGGCGGCATCCTGCTTTTAGGGGTGACGGAAGAAGCAGTGATGGGGAGCAAAGCCCCCTCCCTGGCACAGGTTCCTTCCCAAGCATGCGTGTCCGGCACGGGGCTGGCCGTGATTGATGCTTGACGTTTCCCATGCTTGTGCAAACATGGTTAGCATTGGCTTTACACTAGAGGGCTGTCTGTCCCTTTCCCTTCAGAGGAAAGGCATTAGTCTGTGCGCTGTGAATGCTCTTGTCGTTCACAGTCTCCAAACAATTTGACAGCGGCCTGTTTTGTCAGGAGGGTAATGTGAAGCGGGCTTTTACTTACTGCTCCCCGCCTCCCTTTGTGCTGCATAAGAACATCCAAGTCCTGGTCTGGAGCGTGCTGTGGAGCTGTTTGTCTGGAGTGACACGAAACCTCTCTGGTTATATTGCAAGCCACAGGTCAGCAGCCTCGCTGCACAACCAGCAGGCTTCAAATAGGTGGGAACTTTCCCCTTTGTTCATTCCGGCCACCTCTGCTCTCAGAAGTGAGGTCTCCAAATGTTAGGGCAGGGCCTCACTCTGCTTTTCCAGTCATATCCTACTGCTGCCTTGTGCTTGTGAGGTGCTGAAGCCCTGGACATCAGCAGATGCACTCTGCAAGTTGTGGGTTGCACCAGGCTTGAGATGCTTTGGAAATGGCTGTCCTGGGAGCTGGGAAGGGTCTTCAGTGCCCCTCAGTCTGAGGGAGGTTTAGCAGCCTTCTTTCCGTAACCTCAGGTGGGGCAGCTTCCTCTGACCGCTGGCAGTGGGGCTGGGACCGCTGTGGAACCACAAGACCTTGGTCACCACCAAGGGTGATCGCTTCAGGTCCGTGCAGGCACTCGTATCATTAGTTTGTTTAATTCTGTTCCCAGTCACCTTCATCCAACCTGGCTTTAATGTGGGCGAAGGTGAAACCACAGTTTGGAATAGCTTAACAGATCCGGTTTGAATTCAGATCTTCCCACAGAGTGGTGTGATGCAAACGCAAGCCCCTCAGTGCCTTCCGAGCGCGTTGTACCAACAGCCTTCGACACCTTTGTTTCTGTTGCTGCATGCCTGCGCAGGCAATGTTCGGCTCTCTTGGGGCAAACACGGTGTTAATTGAGAGCAGCCAAGTCCCTTGGCCCTGGCTAACGAGGGCCTGCTTCAGTGAGCAGGGGCCATGGGTGGGCTGGGAGCCAGCTGGGGGGAGGCGCTGGGCTGCGGGCTGGGGCTGCGCCTTGCGCGCACCGAGGTGCAGGCATGGCTTCTCCGCCAGCAGCTGATTTATCAAGTCCAGGGACTTCTGTCACTCCCTCCCTTCCTCCCTCCACCGTTTCTCAATTTGCAGCTAATGCATCCTGAAAAGAGGGGAGAATTAATAATGGTAATTACAGCAGCTCCCGGTCCTCAGTGCTGGCACTGACCGTGCGCACGGCGATGGATGCAGAGCGCTGTGCCATGGGGGAGCTGGGTGCTGCCTGCTGGGACCTGCTCTCCACCACCACCACCCCACGGCGGGGGTGCTGGAAGGTCCATCAGGAGCAGGCTGAGATCTGCCATCATCTCAGCCTGGGACAGGGCTGCTCCTGGGCTGAGCATGCAGGATTTTGACACCCGTTGGCTGCTTGTGTGTGTCACCTGCTGCAGGCAGGTGTTGCTTTGCTGTCTCTGCTCCCAGCCTGGTTGCCTGCTGCAGGAGATGGGAGCTGCCAGCAGGCAGGAGGGCATCGCCTGACTTCTGATGTTGCACATCTGCCTTGCCTCTTGGCTTTGCTCCTTTGGCTAACACCCCCCTGCAGACCTGGCCCTGGGGTGCATAAAGGTCTGCAAAGTTAGCCCGTTTCGCTGTGGGGAAGGCAGCCTGCCCGTGGTGTGGGACATTCCCTGCCCAAGCACCCAGAGCTCTGATAAGGCACTGGGGCCACACCACTCTTCCCCACCCATGGAGACCAGCAGCTGCTGAATCCCTTGCTTGGCTAGTTCCATTTAAATGAGTTTTAGGGCCACTGGGTGAAATAGCGTTAGTAGAGAGCAATGAGATTCTGTCAGTCGAGCCTGTCGGGGTGGTGTGGGGGTGTCAGCTCTCGCAGGCTTTGAGGTGTCACTTTCAAGCCTCAGTTTCAGGCATCGTGCAATGAAGCAAGCCTTCAGAGCCTGGCCAAAGCCCTGTGGCTTGCACCTAACACTGGAAGGGGTCATATCTTTGGGTTCAGTGTTACCCACAGCATGAACCATCTCTTCTGGTCATTATGATGCGAACCTTTCCTCGTGTGGCATGCTGTTTGTTGCCAAGCGCTCGCTGTGCTCTGACTGAAACGCAGTGCCTGGAAATTGGACAGCGGTTGTTTAAGTGGCAGCCCCAGGTCAGCAGTCACTATTCTGCTTTTACTGAGCCTGCATCCTCTCCGGTGTGCAAACAGGAAGAGGCTGGGGCTGGGGCTGCTGCCGGGGCTCTGCTTTCCTGCTCGACAAGCGGCGCTGGGTCTGAATAACGGGCCCTTGTTCTCCTAGGTTGGAAGAAAGCACCAAGGGAGCAGCTCAGCCAAAGAGAGACATTTATATGAGTGGCAGAATAAATGAATCTGAGCTGCCTCCTGGGAATCAGCCCAGAAGAGACTGACTTTACTTGGCTATGGCTTTCCAGTGGGAAATGCTTTTCTTTCTCTGTATTTATTTTTGGCTTTCCTAGTGTTTTGCTAGGCTTACAATTAATCCTAATCTTCTGGGTGGCCAGCTGGGCTGCGGGGAACACAGTCTTCCTCAAAGCAGTTCGCTTGGTCATTTCCTGAGGACCTTAGATAAATTTTCCTGAGGACCTCCCATAAATACGGGGAGTCCAGGAGTTCTTGACCCATGCCCACCTTGGACTGATGGAGAAGAGGAACCTGTACCTCCAGCCTTTGTGGGAAGGGGGTGAACAAGTTGCTTGGCACTCTCATATCACATGTATGGGGGATTTGCTCTTTCTGGGAGGAGGTGACAGACGGGCTGGGCTGCAGGAAGGCAGGGTGTGCTGCTGTCACAGCACGTGTGAGTTGGTGGCAAGTTGGTATGTTTGCACGGGTGTTAGAGCTGGGCTCAGCTCTCTCACCCAGGTACACTTGGCGTATTTTTATTGTCATGAGCATCCCACAGAGCACATGTTGCCAGCTCCAGCCTGGCCACCGATGTGAAATGTTGGCTGTGGGGTCGTGTGGTGGGCTGCAGGGCTGGCAGGCACTGGGAGGAGCTGGGGCTCCCTGGAGCTCCCTGTGCTGCTGCTCTCTGCCTTCCGTGCTGGAGGGCATCCCAACCCCCTGACGTATTTGGTGCCTGCCTTCTGCACGTGTTCCACAGCAGACACGCGGCGGGTGCCCGCCAAGGCAGCTCTCCACATGCTGTGGGCTCATTTCCCTGTGCAGACCTTCTTCCCTCCTCTTGCTGCAGCTGAGATGGACACGTCTGGGCTATGTCAGCTTTGGTTTCTGAGCCTTTTTAGCTTGTTCCTGTATTCCTAAAATGAAGGCTTTGCTGCTGTTCATCTGAGTATGACCCCCTCCCCACAGACCTTTGTGCCCCGTTTCCTGCTTGTAAAGCCCCAGGCTCAATGAGGGGAAAGCACTGATGCCAAAACTCCTAACACAAAATGCGGTGGTGAAAGTGGGCTTTGCTCTGCTCTGTGTGCCGGTGGGAGACGGGCGTAGATGCGCTTGGGCACCTGCTGCTGTCTGCTGCAATGCAGGCAAGGCACGGGCCGGTGAGCAGAGCGTGGAGCAGGAGCACAAGGTCCAGCTCTGTTGGCGACCTGCTGTCGGACGGATCATTTAGCCTGTGACACGCAGAGGCCATGGGCCAGTGGCCCCCGCTGCCTCGGTGCGTGGCTGCAGCACGAGCCCCTCCTGATACACCCACATCAGCATGTTGCCGTCCTGCTGTCTGGAGAGGAGGGGGACAGTAGTCACCTCTGCTTGTCCCCACGTCCCCAGGGTTCGGAAGAGACCAGATGCATGGTGAATGTCCCCAGGGGTGGAGATAGGACATTCTGACAGTCCTGTTGCGCTGAACTTGGGGAACGCAGTGCTGGACTGCTAAAGAAGACATATGAGCTCTCCCCGCGTGCCAGGCTGGAGCAGCGCAGGCATTTACTGCTCTCTGAAAAACTGAGAATCCTGTGAATTAAAGGAAGGAGCCTGACACTTGGCACCGGCAGAGGTGGGAAGTGATAATTGGAGATGATGAAGGCACAGGAATCTCTCAACATGATGGAAGCTAAATGACACGGTAAGGAAAATTGCGCCTTGTTGTGAGTGTCAAAACTGACACAGAGGCAAAGGAGACGAGCAGTGTTTGCAAGTGCACCCCGACAGCTCCTGCGAAAGGGCCTTGGCCAAGCTTTGGCTCTGCCTGCCTGAGCAGTTCGCGTGATCCACTGCTCCCTCTGCTGCATTCCCCCGCACCTCTCACGCTTGGGAAGGGAGAGGTGATGGGCAAGACGGGGTGTTTGTGCCCAGTGCACCCTTGTGCTGCCTCACATGCGGGGGAAGGGTCTGCAGTTTGCTTGGCACCCCAAGGAGATAGAAAAATCGGAGACACGGATCAAAAACAGTTAAATGGCTATGCTGAATACTAATGACAGGCTCTGTTGGGCGCCTGGGCAGTGGTCTGCACTGCTGCAGGGGCAGGGTGTGCGTAGGGGCAAGCTGACAAAGCCCTGCGTGACCTGGTGGTTTGGAGCGGATGGGGAATGAGGCTGCAGAACACAGGCGAAAGCACAGTGACAAATGGCACGGGGACGGTAGCTCTGGTACAACAGCCAGATGGCAACACGCTGAGAAGCGTAGGAGGAGAGTGTTTCACTAACAGGAGAGTCCTACGGAGCTGCCTCCCTCAAGGTCCTGCTGAAAGGCCACTGAAGGTCCCAGCAAGGGCCAATTATTTATATTTTCAAGAAAACATCCAGCAATGCCAGCCTGCAGGCTCTCCTGCTGCTGGCCAAGGTGGCGGAGTGCTGAGGCTGTGAGACAGCCCTGCTGCCTGCTTCCTGCAAAGAGGGGACGTCACCAGTGCCAGCCGGGTGGCTCCTTCAGGAAACAAGCAGTGGGTGCCACCAGCCTCAGCACTGTCCATCTTTCTCCTCACCCCAGAGCTGTGGATGCAGGTGCATTCTTGAGACCTTCTCCCTCTTAAGCATCTCCACTTTGGTTTCTTGTTTTAGAGGAACTTGCTAAGCAGATGAGAGAGTGAGTTGTTATTCTTCTAAGCTTGACACAAAGGTCCAGAGGAGCATAAACAGGGTTTGGGAGGAAAAGGTAGAAGGTAAAGCTGAATATTGAATGCACATTTATCAGTGGTGGATACGCATTGCTCAGCATTACCAAAAGCCTGATGCTGAACCACTCAGCATTGCTGAGCTGGGAAACTGGTGCTGCTGGGTGGTCCTGTGCCCACGCTCTGGGGGAGGCCCTCTGCTTCTCCCACCATGTGTGCTGCAGGAATTTCTTGCTGTGTTTCAGAAGCCTGTGGCTGAGCCTGAGCCCTATCCCACTGAGAGCCCTCCCTGGCTGCTGCTTTGCTCCTGCTCAGCTGAAGCCAACCCTCCCCTGTCGTGTGATTCACTCCCGGCTTGTTCATTTGAATTTTCAATGGTCCTTCTGCATGCACTATAAAGGGTATTTAATGTGCAGCATTTTGCTGAGCCTGTAGCCTTTGGAGCTTTTTGCAGAGATTCTTTGTGGCCTCCCTGGGTGCATTATTGGAGAGATGCAGTCCCAGGCACACTGTTCAAAGCAGATGTGCTTGTTAATACAGAATTCCCCTCATTGCTTCTTCCTAGGACACATCCAGGAGGTATCTCTGTCTTCCTCCTCCATGACCTGGGATGCTCTACAGATGCATGGACAAAACCTCAGCCTCTCCACTGCTCGTGGTCCTTTGTTTTTGTGCCTCTCAGATCCAGAGGCCCCTGCAGAGGCTGCACGGTGCTACTTGAAAGGATCCCTCAGCCCTGGTGGGCACAGGGTGCTGGTGCTCCCTGTGCAGCAGTCTGGCAGCAGTCCATCCCCAACAGCTGCCTGGCTCTTTTGAGCAGCACCAGGAAATATGCAAATTTAACCTTTGAATTTACTGTGCTGTTCTCTTCCTGGGAAATGTCACTCTGGGCATCAAGCTGGGACCTCTGGGAGGGGAGTGGGCATCGGTGGCGTATGCTCCATCTCTGGGAACGCAGCTGAGGAGCTGGATCCTCCAGGGAGTCTTGAGGCTCCTGCGCTCGGCCTCGCTGTCAGCACAAGCTGCCCTGTGCCCCAGCGATGCGTTGGGTGAGACATATTTGGACGGCTTGATCTGGATCCTGAATGATGGCAGGAGGACTCTGTCCCCCTCGCCAGGTGCTGGGCGGGGGAGCTGTCAGCAGCGACACATCTCGGTGGCAAGAGCTGCTCGCAGTGCTGGGGACGGGGACAGCTCCTCTGCCTCGGGGAGGGCAGCTCGGCAGGGCCAGATCCGGATGGTGCTGCAGGACGGAGCCCCTTGCCCAGCTGAATGTGCAGCAGGTGAAGAGCTGAAGGGAACCCTGGGTGCCGAGGCTGTCAGTGACTGATGGGACCATCCTAGCTCGGGCTAGAGACTAAGATGAAGGGCTGAGTTTACAGGCTGCCCCTGGGAGGTGTCTACGGAGCAAAATAAAGGTGTGATTACAGCGTGGGCAGGAGCGACAGTGCAAAGAAGATGGATTTCAGCACGGCTGAATAACCAAGGACCATATCCACATCCCAGGAGGGCTCTGCTGTGGTTGCTGGCCCATCCGTGCTGCAGCCTTCCCCGTCACGTCAGCTCTGTTACTGTCATGAGCTGCAGCCCGTGTGTCTGTGCCTCTCTCGGCAGCATTCCCTCCACACCTTTGTTGGCTGTGCCAGCTGCAGAGCTCAGCAGCTTCACGGGTGGCTTTGGGGAGGCAGAACACACCTTGGGAGCACTGTCGATGGCTCTAGTTGTGTGTCCCCAGTGCAGGGTGTCCCCCGCAGCTTTTTTGCAGTTATTACAGTTCTCAGTGTGCATCTGCCTCTGTGTAAGACAAATGCTTCGGGGTCAGCAGTGCAGGAGCTCTCAAAGAACGAGACAAGGCATGCATCTGGGCTCTCCTCCAGGACCCCCCAATAACAGTCAGCATGGGCAGTTCCAGGCTAGCAAGACCCTGAAATAACAGAGCAGGGTGCAGCCTACCTTCACAAGCATCCCTAAAAATAGCAAGACAGGATGTCCATGTGATGGGTTTTGGTAGGAAAATAGATTCATTTCCCAACTCCCAGAGGGTTTTTTGGAAACAGCAGAGAGTAAATAAGGGTTTTGAAAGTGATGACAAATACCTTGGAGGTGCCCTTCTAAGCAGCCTTAACTGTTTGAAATTATACTCACATCTCCAGTGGCTCTGAGACAGGGAGCTTGAGGCCCTGAAGATCTCCAGATCTAGCATGCTCTTATTTGCTTGGGTGCTAATTAAGAGAATGTCAAAACTCTGATATGTATTGTATAACTCCCTGTAAATTCTGATAAAAGCCATTACAAATCCATCACAGGTGTATTAAAATCTCCTTAATTAATGAACTATAAACATAACAGTCTTCTGGAGAACGACTGTGAGCACTGAAGGGGACCACGGGACAGGGATGGACACCAAGTTGCAGAGCAATAAAATGAGGTGAGGAGGATGCTGCCCATGCAGTCTTCATTCGCCAGTACTGAGGCAGCACAGCAAAGCTTTTCTGCACAGGGAAGCTGCTGATCTCACATCTGGTAATTAAGCACCTGAGCTACTATGAAATAACTTGGTTTGGCCAGACGTTAAACTGTGGCTCCTTGGGGACCTAAAAGGCATCATGATCTTTGTCTCCCCAGTATGGGTGGAACGATCAGAGCGGTTCAGGAATGGGTTTCCCTGTCCTGTGCAACATGAGAGTGTGTGGCCAATGGCTGTGTCACCCAAGGGACACTGGTTTAAACCTCTGTGGCAGAAGATGGCCCTGTACCAGATTAACCACACGAGTCAGTCTGCTTCAAAGCTTTGCAAGCATTCTGGACTGAAAGATGCCAAATTATGTACACAAAGAAGAATAGATCCAAAGAAATGGAGATTAGATTGTTATCCCCTCACGGCAATGGTTTGCTTAGAGCATGCTTTGAATCCAGTGGCAAACTGGGATCTGTTGCTCTAAAGCCTGGGGAACTGCTGTGACCACTCGGGCATCTCTGGACTTCTTGTGCTGCTTGACCAGAAGTAGCTTCCTGGCCTAGAGACAGCCTATTCCTGACCAAGTTTTCTTGAAACCAGCCCTAATAGATGGAGCTTCCACCTTATTCATGTTTTCTGATGAAAAATGCCTCTCAGAAAGGGAATACTCACTTGCCTGAAGAGAAAGGGTGCTGGAGTTTGAGCTGCAGGTATGGTTAATACACAGATGCAAGAAGGAGGTAGATTCCTGGATGGGGAGCTCACGTCCGGAGTTGTGGTGAGTTTATGTCCCTGAAAAGCTATTAACAGAATTGCCCTACTTCCAAATGGAACAGTTCAGGGAAATCCCATGAGTTGTCCTGTAAAGGAACTTAGACTCAGAAAACGGGGGCTTTATCATCCGCTTGTCTTCTGGGAGATAGCAGGAAGGTCCAAAGGCTTTCTGGGTGACAGGGGACAGTTGTTTCCTCTGTCCCTGACTCCTTTTGCAATAGCTCGTTGAGGAGTACTTCCATTTCACCAAGTATTTCCTCTGCCGGATCTGGATGGCTGTGCTGGTGTCGCCCACCAGCATGCCCCGGGGAATGTGATATCTCAATTCACGTTACCACGTGGGTACTTTAGGGAGAAGCATCAAATTGAGAGACCTGCACCTCTGCCTGTCTTCTCCATTTTGCTCTTTTACCAGACAGGCTGAGCTTTCCTGGTCTCTCTGACCAAGGGCAATAGCTGACGTGGGAAATAAGCCAGTGAGAGGAGGTCGCCTTCTTTTACTAAAGCTATCTCAATTTGCACTTTGGCAATGATGGTGCAGTTTCTTCGGGAGCAAGAAAGCAGTTGTGTCCCCTGCTTTGTTGGTTCAGACGTCTCAATGTCCCTCACAAGGTTTATTGCTCAGCCCACCTTGATAACATGATGTTTGAGCACACTGTGAAGTGTGCCTTGCCCAAAGTGCCTTTTACTCCCAGCAGTACTCCCAGTCTGTGTCAGCTGAGGGTTGACGAGGTGATATGTGTGACAACTGTCTGGGTGCTGAACTCACAAATCACCATGGCTAAAGGAGAGCTCACCATGCAATGATGCAGCATCTACATATTCCTCATATAGCATCTCCAAGCCCTGACAGGCTCCAGACAGCTGCTGTCTATAATAGACTCTATTCCTCACCTGCCCTGGGGCTGAAATGCTGATCTGTCTTCCGCTGGCAGATTGTTCAACCCCTCCTAAACCCACGAGGCCCATTCCTGGTACCTGCATCCTCTCCTGGCCGTTCCCCCCCCTGGGTGAGGAGGACCTCCCTGGTCTCCTGGCCCTGCAGCGCCTTGCAGGGCAGCTCCAGACAGCCACGAGATTGCCCCTCTGGAACAAAGGTTGGGACCTTGGAGCCTGGCCGGAGAATAGCAGTACAACTGCTGTCTCTATGAGAAAGTCTCCCTGGTTTCAGGCTGCCCTGTCTGGGCAGAGAGCAGGTGGTCTGGGAAGAAGCAGAGGGGCTTCGTGCGGTGATGGCACCCACAAGGACCTCTGCAGCTGTGTCTGAGGCAGCTCTGCAACATGTGAAGTGGTCGTGTCCTCTGTCCCCAGCAAGGGAACCCTTGGGGGTCACCCCAGCCCACCTCCTTGAGAACTCAGGATGAAGGTTCCCAGGCACTACTGAACTGTAACTCCCTTTCCGCGGAGGGTGACAAGTCTGGTTACTGTGATTCAGGACTGTGACCAGGCCATACCTCTGGCACCGTCAGTGGTCATTCCTGGTGAGGCAGCAGAGCTTGTCTCACACCTCTTGCTTGATGGCTGCTTTGCTTGTCTCCTGGGGGCCTGCCTCTTGGGAGCCTAGACAATGGTGCAAGCAGTTCAAACCTTTAGGAACTGCCCTACATTTAGAGGAATCTGAAGGTGCCCAGTAGGGCCTGTTGGAGCTGGTGGGGCAGGGCACCATACTGTGTTCCTCCTGCATATCTTGGCCCTGGGGCACCCCTGGAGTCCCAGTCTTCATACTGGTTGGTGCCCAGGGAGTCCCTGCTCTGCTGGAGTGCTGCACTGTGGCTTTGGTGTACCCATGGCATCACTGAAGGTCTAGAGAGGTGTGCCAACAGGTTTTGCATAGAGGATGCACATCCTGATGGGTCTTTCATGGTTGACCAGGTTAAAGCACCCCAACACGTGTGTCCTGGCACTCTGTAACACTTCTACGCTATTTTCTCTGCTGTCTAAGAAGTTATTTGAGCAGGCTATGGCCAGCCTGGCATGTAGGAACAGCTCCTGCTCCAGCTCAACGCAGGAGCTCTTTGACCAGCACTGGGGCAACAGAACGGCATGGTCACCCCTGGGGCAGAGGAGGATGCATGGGCTGGAGCAGAGAACGTGGGGTCCTGCTGGAGAGCTTTGCCTCCTGGATGTGCCTCAGGCTGGTGGGGACTGGTTGTCCTCCAGAGGTGATGCAGGTCCTGCGCAGGGCCAGAGGCCCTCCATACCAGTGCTCTTGGTTGACTGAAGAGACCATATACTCTTCTCTCCAGAGTGGCCACAAAGTCTCCGTAGGAGGTGGATGGACTTCAGTGTTCCCTCAGAGGTTGGTCCTGCCACCGGCTACAGCCTGTACAAACCGAGATGGTTTCCCTTAAATGCATCTTGCCTCAAAAGCTGTGGGTTGCAGGGACAAAGGGGTCTGTCCCCTTTACTGTTTTTCTCACGCTGCTTTGCTTGGCTCTGGAGACAGTCTGCCCTGTGATATCTGTGTGCAGTGTCTGCAGGTCCCCTGCTGTCTGAGGAGAGATGGGGCTGCTTGGTTAAAACCACAAAAGCTAATTACTTATCCTTATTGCACTGCTGAGATCACGTTCGTCTGAATCCCCACCAACATCTCCAGAGAAAAGGGATCTCAGTGGGGACTAACCTACACGTGAGACAATCTGGTCCTGGGGAGAGTGAGTTAACCCATGCACAGCTGAGGAGATGTGGGCTGGGGCTGGATGGGACTGGGAGCCCAGACGTCCTGCCCTGGGACTGGGTCACACCTGGAGGAGAGCAGTGTGCTGTGTCTGCTGCCGTGCCTGTGAGCTGGTGAGCTTGGCCAGCTGGAAGGGATGGACTAATCCTTCTGCCCCTCACCTGAAGAGGAGGGAGAAGTGATGGGGGAGCCAGCTCCTGGCTCATCTGCATAGAGGAGCTTCTGTGGAGACCTCAGCTGTGAAGTTCTAGCACACATTGCATCCTGAGGCATGGATACAGACTCATTCGTGGCTTCCTTGCCATGGCCCATGTGTGCACGGCAGGACTGATGCATCTCCCATATTTGACAATATCAGTGCATCAAGGCTGCACACAGACAGAGCTGGAAGACATTTTGGGAGAGAGTGGCAACTACAGCAGAGCTGCCTGTGCTCTGGGTTGAGGGGGTTTATTCCCAAATGCCTTCAGGATCTAACGTGTGAGCTGCTTGTACACATGTCTAACTGCAGCTGTAAAGGAAAGCAGCAGAGATTTCAAATGGCACTGCCTGTTTTACCATTTCAGGAAGAAGAGTGTCTTATTATAATTGCCTTGCTTATTTGGAAGAAAAAGCCCACTGTAGTTACTAGAAATTCAATATAGAAATTACTGGTTACTACCCTCTGTAGACTAATTTTGAGGGTAGCAGAAGAATGAGGAATTTAATGCACACTATAATGAATGTCAATCTTCTCTCTTAATGAATAGGAATCACAGTTTGCTGCACATTGTAGGGAAATGAAAAGCATCCAAAGTTCAATTCACTTTTTTCTTTTTTTATCCTTTCTATTTTTTGAGAGAGAGAGAGAATACGTTGCACAGCAGATGGGTACATTCATTTGTGAACGCTAAGGATTTTTATCTTGCACCATACAAGTCAAGGTTTTCCTTCAACAGAGCTTTGTAAAATTTCCTATACAAGTCGAGGCATAATGCCATTTACAGAGCTGAATCCTTGAAAGTTTTTTTTTTTTTTTTTACTCTTCCCTCCTGTAGCAAACCATCCAGACAATTAAAAGCAGCGATGACCCACTCCTTGTTTGATGTGTACTTGCTGTTCTCAGCTATGGCTTTGCTTGCTGGATACACAAAGGAGCATGTGTGTGTGCATGTGTGACAACTGTGCAATTAGGTCCCTCAGAGGGGACACAAAACCACATCCTATTGCTGCACACCGGAGCGGTGCCTCTGCCTGCTTCCCTAGCTGCTCCTGTTGCCAGCAGGGATCCCCCACCGCGAACCAAAGGACAAATTTGCAGCAAGAGCTTCACGTCTGAAAAGGCTGACGTAGTTAGCACGGGCAGCATTGCTCCTAGCTGAGGAGGCTGTGCAGGAATTTGTGTTTAACAGCAGGGAGCGGGTGGACAACTCAGCATCCTAGCTCCGTGGTCCACAGGATCTTGATCTGCTAGAAATGTCTTTGCTTGCGTGATGTGGGATCTCTGGAGGAACAGAGCTTCTCAAACCCATGGGCGAGAGGATGCCTGTGGAGCAGCAGAAACTGTTAGGTGTGTCAGGAGCCCATCCTAGTCCCTGCTTGTCCCCACTGGTGCTGTTCCTTGGCAGCTTTGTCGCTGTGGGAGAACTACCGCCTGGAGCAGTTCAAGGGCTGTGCTGGAAGCTGTTGAGCTCCTGTGCACGGTCACAGTGAAGCTGGGCTGGACAAGGAGAAGGTCCAGGCTGGCAGCATATTTTCTGCCTAGATTGAACTGTGTGTAGACAAAAAGCAAACAGAGAGAAGGATGTCACCTGCACCTAGCTTCCTTGGTGGGCATCTCTGAAGTCCTCTGGCTGATGCCTGGTATTTTTTAGCAGGTCTTGCTTGTCATTCCCTTTAAACAGTGGCAAATCATTGCTAAGACCCTGCTGTTCCCCTGTCCCAAGCCATTCCCCTGTGCCCGTGCAGCCTGTGGTGTGCCAAGCTGGGCCAATGCAACCAGTGCAGCCCACCTGCTGAGCTAGTGCTAACTGCACTCTGGAGACGTTTCCATGAGAAAATGTGGCCCTTGTGGAGTAGTGTCTCCGTGTTACTGCTGGACCATGGTCCTGGGCAGCAGCTCATGAGAAGCTCACTCTAAAGAAGACTGTGGTTCAGGTGCACTGTTCAGCTTGGTCTGTGCTAGATGACATGCAGGTTTTTCTAGAGCCTGTTCATCCGATTTGTCTGCCCCTCCCTGGATGGGCCATAGTTCTTGTGAGCATGGCTCTCTGTGCTGTGGATTTCTTCTTGAGCACTGTGAGTTTGTGCTCCTGAAAGTGTTTTTAAGGCTTGCACTAAAAACTGGTCACAAGCTGGAAGGCCTGAGATGGTCCTTCACTCAATGAAGGTCTGTTCCACAGATTCTCATGATGTCTCTGTCTCCTGCTTATTTTGTGACCCCCTCAGGCTTGAGCAAAGACAGAGCTAAACCTATTTTCTGGAGCTAATTCTGTCTGTCTGATTCTCTAAGCCTGTGATTTCCTTGCTGTACCTGTGCAGCTGCTCTGTGGTCTGAGGTTTTGGGGTTTATCTGAGGGTTCAGGGTACAGGGCTCCTACACAGGTGATCGGGCATCTAGCACCCAGGGCTCAGGTGTGAAAGGGTGTGGGGATGAATGGGTGCAGCAGGGTGGCTTCCGAGGCCACTGCTTTGTGAGGTGGAGGAGGGGGAATTTCTCCCCCCTGGCAGAGATACTCCAGTGTGGGGCTGGAGAGTTTCCTTGCTGATGTGGTCCTGGGGAGAGTTTCCTTGCTGATGTGGTCCTGGGGATCCGGAAGGTGTTTTTCCATCTGTTCTCTCTCATGTGCAAAAGCTTGCTCCAGCTGAGCAGATGCCGGCTTTGTGCCAGAGGAGTTTAGAGTTCCACTGTTTTAAAATATTTATTAATGTGAAGATGTAGTTAGCACTTAAGCTGAGGCAATACAGTAGAAGTCTTTTTGTTGGAATGGAAGTTAGTGATGCTGAAAAGCCATTAAGCTGTAAATATAAACTATATTAAGTGCTCAGTAGCAACCTTAAATATCCCTTTGTTGGTTTCTTTCCTTCTTCAAGGCTGAGTGTCTGTTGCAGGGATTACTCGCTTCTATCACTACAGCATGCCCAGTTCTGCCTGATAGCTCTAAGAGGGCCGTGAATGGCTTTGCAGGCAGCATTTCCTGAGCAGCACAGTCAGGTTGGTGCTTTGGCTTTCAGTGACTGATGACTCTTCAGGCACATGAATGCTCAGTGGGAGTGGGGAGAGGTGGCCGAGCATCTCCTCTGCACCTCTGCCTCTCACTTTGGCCACTGGGATGTCGCAGAAGCTTGTGGCTTGCCCTTGGATCTGGCAGGTTCGGGGCTGCATTCCTGTCTTGTCCAAGAGGGCTACCACCAGGATGGGGTAAGTCCAGGGAAGAAGGGACATTCTGAGTGAGATGCAGAGCGGTTAAGTGCTGTCTGCCGATGTGGCTCACAGCTTTCTGCATTTGGCCCCTGATGAGGAGCTTCCTCCCAGCCAAATGGGCTCTTTGCCCAGTATGGGATCAGGCCTGATCCTCTCGTCCTTGCAGATCAGGCAAAAGAGATGGACTTTTCTCAGAAACTGCTGCCAGAGCTCAAAGTGAGTGTCAGCGGGTCTCTTCTAATCATACTGCCTCTGAGCCCTTCCCTCTCCATCCCTCCGTGCAGGCTGCTCGGGAGAGTAAGGAAGGGAGGAGGGGGCTGCTGGCCATCCTTGGTGGTCTGCAGGTTGGTGACTCTGCTCCCGAAGCACCTGCTCAGCACGGGGCAAAGCAGAGCAGAAGCAGCCCTTCTGGCTCCCTGCACCCTCCACATCCCTCCTGGAGCCACACAGGGGGATGGAAGCAAAGAGAGGCACCTGGCCATGCAGACCCTGCTGGCACCCACTGCTGTGTGTCCTCCTGTGCTCCCAGCCCAGTGGTGGAGCTTGATTTAGTAGACTCCCTTACCCAGGAGAGCTCATATTTCAATCTTTAAAACCAACCTGAATAAAGATTGAAAAAAAAAAAAAAAAAAAAAAAAAAGAATAGGAAAAAAGAAACTCTACTCTGGCTGCTGAGAGCATGAAGCTGCATGGATTTCTTAGGCAATTAAATTTTACATAATGGAGTAACTAGACTGTACAAATTTAAAGAGCACCTGGAATATGCAGGCATATTCTAAAATATCTAATCTCGTATTTCAGCCCTAGCCCATTAATCTGTCATGTTTCTTGCCTCAATTTTTTTCCTATCCACACTGCTTCATAGTCGGGGTATCACTGGTAAATCACCTCTCCCATGTTAGCCTCTAGCCCCTCCTGTTCTGTTGTGCTCTCCTCCCATAAGCTGTGGACACGAGCATCTTCTTGTCTTCAGACCCTGTGCTCAGCATGGTGATTTTCTGGAGGAGAGCCTAGCATCACCTCTGAACACACCTCCTAACTCTGCCTCTACCTTGCTGGATTGCAGTTCTGCCATGCGTCTGGGCCGGGTGCCTTGGGATGGGAGCACAGAGGTAGCACAGACCTCCCTGGGAAAGGGGATGCAGCCTCATGGCAGCACCACGCATGCTGGTGGGGTGCTGGTGGGGAGCACGGGCTGGGTGGGCGAGGAGGTGAGGAGGGGTAAGTTGCTGGAGAGCCCCTATCACAGAAACCTCTGGGAAACTCTATCTGGTCACATCCTGTCACCTCTGCTGCCCCACTGCTTGACAGCTGAATGCCATCAGTGCGCATCTCCAGGTCGTATACCCCTCCTGTGACTTTCTGAGCTCCCTCAACACCCTGTTAACCTCTGGGTGTTGTAAGCAACAGTGTTTGCCTCCCCTTGTGATTGCAGACTTCTACCTGGGCTGTGCTCTGGGCCTTTGCAGTGATCCCTGTGTAGTGGCTGCCGCCTGCCAGCAGCATCTGAGCTGGGATGATGCCGCAGGGCCCATCATCCCCAGCCTCCACTCCCCCAGCTTCTTTTTTCCTCCCTTCCCCAGTAGCTCTTTCCTGCCAGCCCTGGCTGCTGGCCTGTCCCTAGGACATGCCAAAGCATGTAATCCCCTTTCCATCGGGCAGCTAATTCTGGCATGCTGTCTCCTTCCCTGCTACTCTCATCTGCATGCTTACCCCTAAGCTGCTTTTCCAGGTCAGATGGATGGCAGTGATATTTCTCTTCCTGAGCGGGAGGATGCTCTGTGTCTGTGAGCGTGAGCTGATTTCAGAAACCTGAGCTGTTGGCTATTCTTGGTTATTTAAAGCCTGAGATGCAGCCAGTGGGATGGGGCCTCTGAGCCTAGGGGGAAGCTGGGGGAACATCTGGATGATTTCTGCTTCCCGTGGTGCACGTAGTGGCTGTGGCTGTGACTCACCTTCACAGGGACCTTTCCTGCCCTGAGTTACAACCTTCTTGTCAACAAGCAGCTGTAAAAGGCCCAGATGTATGAATCCTGCAGCTCTGCAGGCTCAGCAGGCTGCATGTCAGGTGAGGAGACTGCTCTGGCAGGCTGATGCCCTTGGGACAGCCTGGATTTATTTGGGCTGCTGCAGGTTTTCTCCCCGCTGCTTGCTGGGTCAGTGAGTAACAGGGGGGATTTTTCCCTTTACCCATCACAAGAGCATCCCAGCTCTCCAGATGGACACTTTCAGTCTTGTTTGGGGTTGCAGATGCCCAGATCTGTCTGAAACAGCAGATGGTGAAGTTTTGTGCATTGCTTGCAGGAAATCATCGGGCGCTCCACTCAGTAAATCACCTTTGACTTCGCTTTATGCACCACAGATGAAAGCAGCAGGCTGTTCCAGCCAAGCAAAGGGCTGAGGTCTTGGTTATAACACTGGAGACTTTGTCAGAAGAGGGTAAAATAAACACGAAAGGTCATATTTATTGCTACATCTCATCCCTTGCTCCTCCCATGCCTTTGAGAGCTGGACAAGCTGGCCATCTCACCCCTTTGCCACTCAGCACAGCAGCTGCCCTCAGAGTTTTTGCCATTGCAACACTGCAGTGCAGCTCCTGTGAGCCTTGGGGCTGCCTCCACCCCCTCTTCCCGGGATAAATCCATCTATTTTTAACAGGGATTGTGTCAGAAGGAGCACTGAACAGGATGGGGGCCTGACTTTGGTCTGGGACTCTGTCTGTTTGCAAAATACTGGTGTTACTTAAACACAGAGCTCCTGTTGACGACTAAGGTTGTTCTGACCCTGCTCAGCTCCATCAGAAGTAGGGCACGGGTTGAAATGATCATTCAATGACCCTTCTAGGTGTTTCTGGGAAAAGCCTGGGTTAGCTCTGAACAAAGTGGTCTTCAGAAATATTTCCATCGTTTTGCTTCTCTGCTGGGGATGGGGGATGGTGGAGCCTGGAAGTTCAGCTGCAGATCTGGGGAACATATGGGGAGCACACATCCAGGAGGCCATGCCACAAGTGCCACCTTTAATGATGCACCCAGCAGCCTCTGTGAGCTGAAGGTCTTCCCAGCTGCGATGCAGCTTCATTCAGCCTTAGCTGAAACTGCAGCCACCTTTGGGAGCTCATACGAAATCCATCTGGAGGGAAAAAGAAATATATTGACCTGTTTTTTTTTTTTGCCTGTGTGTACAAACCAGGCTTCATGGGTGCTTTAAACTCGTGGCCTAGATTAGTAAAATATAGATTATTTTCACATGGAATTGTTCAGAAATACAGATCTAGGATGTTTCTAATTTGGTCTTTGTCGTTGCTGAAAGAAGCAAAGAGTTTTGGAATCTGGTTACTTTGTGGGCATTGCAAGGAAGGTTTGTGCGGTTTTGTTTGTGAGACAAAGTTTGAGGAATCTACTTTGCAGAGCAAAATGAGCAAGAATGGAAGAAAAAATGTGAATGCCATCTCTGGAGAGCTTTAAAAGTCTGAGTACCTCGGAGATGCTTTAGAAATTTAGAGTTGACCCCACTTGCTTTGTTTAATAAATAAATAAATAAATAAAATACTCTTGCCCGTTGTCTCTGGCATTCTTTGTGAGGACTTCTGAAAGACTGCAAAATGTGCTGGCTGTTGAATAAATTATAAACAGGTTTCCTCTGGTAGAGTGCTTGTTTCAGGCTGCACATCCAATAGTAAATTAAGTGCTTTGGTGTAAATTTGAGTGGAGCTGTTTGGTTCATTTTGAAGATTGGATATTCAAATTATTTATTTTTTTTTTCTCCAGCTACATGGGAGGGGGCTGCCTCTGGCTGAGAGCCTGAGTGTGCAGTGGGCTGGAGGGTGTTGGGGTGGGAGATGGTCCCTGCTGCTCCTGTTCCTGCTGGGTATGCTTGCAGAGGGCTCAGGAGGCGAATGTTTAAATCATGCTGCCTCTCCCAGCAAGCAAAGCCCAGGCCAGCTTGTCCCACGTGTCGGCTGTGGGAGGGCTCCCCAGGATTTGCTTTGCAAGCAGGGATGGTTCACAGGCAGCATCACCAGAATGTTTCTCAGCCTGACACTCTCTCCAAAAGTGACACAAAGTCCCCAGGATGAGATACTCTCAGGAATGGAGGTGTATGCTGAGGATGGTAGGGTGATGCTGTCCCTCTGCTTGCTCAGGGTCCCAGACCTCCCAAAGCTGTTTGGGAAGGTGATCCTCCAGCTCAGAGTTTGCTGCGTGCCAGCAGAGCTCCAGCACCTCCACCTCTGAGCCATCATGTGAGCCCTCTGCTGAGCCCAGCAGCATGAAATCCAGGGAGAAAAGTGGGTCCAGGGCCACTCTAACTGCTTTAATTCTCCACAGGTGATGGGAGAGGCTATAGCTGAACATTTATACATTAAGTTATGTAAGAATATAATAGCACTTTATGTTGTAGAGCAATCCAAACTGCGCTTCATCGCCCCTTCTGCTGGCTTCCTGCCTGCAAGCTGGATGCATGAGGTGTCAGGTCCAGCCAGCATCAGTCCCCAGACTGAGTTATCAGCTCGATTTCAGAAAGGGCTTTAAGTATATTTGGAACATAAAGGGGAAAAGAATCCCCCTGTATCTTTTCCACGAGCAGAGTCCAGTCAGAAATATTACAGATTGATCAGTATTTTATCTGGGAAGGAGGACAGCTCCTTAACATCATTAAGTGGTGACCTTTAAAACTCATATTCTCCTGCCAGCCAGATCTGGCAATGGATAGAGCAGAGACGGATGGCGACGGTGGGGAATAAAATCAATTGTTTGCTGAGATCAGTGCGTGTGTGTTTTCAGTGGCATGGAGGTCCCTGGGCTGCTGTTCACTGTCTCTTTCAGCACATTTCTTTTTTACAGCAGAATAAATTCTGTTTGGGGCCCAAGATGAATTTTCAGAGTCATATGTCATGTTTTACAAGGGGCTGACAGCACAAATTGGGGGAGAATAATGGTGCCCAGCCCTAACTCACCTCAATGACTTTATTAGATTTCTCATCCAGAAGCAGATGAGCAGGCTGGGTTCTTGGGGGTGTTTTCTGTTGGGAAGCTGATCTGCTTTGTTTCAGGTTTAGATTTTGGTGTGTGTTAATGCTTTGCCTGGATTAGGCTGTAAAACATGTTAGGTGGCAGCATCAGAACAAGGGATGAGACTACTCATTGGGTGCACACTGGTTTTATACAAGACTGCTCTAAATCAGTGTCCTGACCTCTTCAGCCCCTGGTGCCACCTGCCCATCGCTTGGGAATGAGACTCTCACCAGGTGTCAACCCCAAGTGGATCTGGGCAGGTTTGTGTTGAACCCTCTCAGTTTGTGACACCCATGGCAATGTGGCAATGGAAATCTTCTCTGTAGTGCCCTGCATGTGGTCCTGTGTGTTTTTAAATCATGTATGTACACACTGGCGCTGTGAAAACAAGATCTCCTCAAGGCACAAAGCTGGGTAATGTCTGGCAAGTGCTGTCCCATGTGAAACAGACCCTTGGCAATATCTTTGTGCTCTTGGTTGTCACCTTCCAACTCCTGTGTCCTCCGCGGCTTCATTCAGCATCTTGCAGGCAGGAGAGAAACAAGGAGAAGCAAGGAGCAAAGTGAACAGGAGGTGGGTGAACACCTCGTGTAGAAGGAATGTAACACCATGAGGGAATTCACGGGGTATTGGTGGGTCCTGTTCCCGTGGGGCTGCTTTGGTCCTGATTTGTGCTGCCAGCAGCCTGGGGCTGGACCCAGAGAGGTAGATTCCAGTTTCACTCCCGGGGCTCCCAGGATGTCCTGGAGCATGTGTGCACAGTGGGGCAGGTCGAGACAAGGCAGAGTGAGCTTGGGCAGTCTTGGAGAGGCAGCGGTGGGGCCAGATCCTGAGCACAGACACAAGGTGCAGGGCTACAGTGACCCACTTATGTGTAGGGGAGGTGGGAAGGAACAGGCTCTGTGCTGGTCCGGAGCTGTCTCAGCTCCTGCCAAGTTGCAGTGCAGACTCATTGCAGGGTAACGTGCTTTCAGAGATGAGCAGGGAAGCGTTGCATCTGTTTTACAGTCCTTTTCTCCGACTTCCGAGAGGCGATGCTGAAGACTCATTCCCATGCATTTGGTGTAGGAGAGCAAGACAGTCACTCACCCAAACCAGGGTCAGGGGACAGTGGCAGAGAGCAGCTGTGTCTCCTGGGAGGAGAGAGCGAGGAGGGGTGACAGATCCTAGTGGCAGGAGGAGTGGGATGACTCCCCAGTCCCTGCAGAAATACAGCAGTTGGCATGGCTTTGCTGTGCCCCTGGGCTGGGTGTGTTTGCTTCTTGCCCCAGTGCCAGTGTCCCCCAGGGAAATGAGGACAAAGTGCTGGTGTCTTCAGCGAGGATCTGCCTGACTTTGGGATGTCTTTGCAGAGCTCTGACAGCCCTTAAAGCAGAAGGTTACCCTAATTTATAGTCCCTGGATTTATGGGAGGTGTATATCAAGGAAGAGTGTAATAGCTTTCATGTAGCCCATCGGCAGAGGGGGGGACCATCCTGAAGACTGGGAGCAGGGACAGCTGCTGGCTCATTCACAAAGGTAGCTGCCTTAACTCTTTCACTTCAGGAGCAGGGAGAAGGCAATCCTGCCACTGCCTCGCACTGGTGTTGCAGCCTGCTCCACACACTGCTTGCAGCAGAGCTTGAATCCATGACAGGAAAGAACCAGAGGAGGTATCCAAAGCCCCTCAGCTTCTGGAAATGAATAGGGACCTCGAGGAGTTTTCCTGAAGCTCATCCAACCTAGCATGAAGAGCGAGAGGTCTCACTGATTCTCACTGATTGGGAAGCTGATCTGCTTAGTTTCAGGTTTAAATTTTCATGTGTGGAATTGCTCCAGCTCTGTCTGCTTTACCCAGAGGGGTTGCAGGGTCCTGGGGCCCACACCAGATATTCACCACTGGAAGTTAGTTTGGGGTCTGGAGATCACAGCAGTGGCATCCCAACAGGAGCTGCCGGGCAAGCCCTGAGCAGCACAGGGGCAAGAAATGCTCCTTGGGGTTCAGTTGCTGCATCCATCATCAGTGGCACAAAGGATAGCGAGCATGCGCCTTCTCACACCTCCCAGAAATCATAAACATCCAGAGCACCTCAGGTCGCTGGGCCTTTGCTCTCCCCATCCCCTTTGCAGTTCATCTGACTCCACCACCTGCAGCTGTACTTGTGGGGTTGGGCCAGAGCTCTTTTGCTGTGGGCACAGGAGGATGGTAGTTGAAAACCTGCTGTTCCTGGGGCCCAGGTTCTTGCATCCTTCCTTCTCCTCTGCAGTCTCCTGTGTGGAAATGGCTGTTCCCCTCTCCAGAAGCTGGCATTGCTGCTAGAAGATGTTCTGCTTCTTTAGCAGTTCAAGAGCCTCAGCAGTTACAAAAACTTCTCTTTAAAAATTCATGCTGTTCTGTATCATGTTAAATATTTATTCTTAAGGAACAATGTGTTCCCCCTCCCCCATCCTGCTATGATACCTATTTTGCATATGAACCGATTAATAATTAAGGGTCTACATTTTATTTTCACTAACAGAAGATGTGCTCCAGCCAGTTGGATGCTTGTTGTGCTCTGCTGAGCCGTAAATTCACCTTCCCTCTCCAGACCAAAGGATCCTCTCCGGTTGTGTCTTGCAGCTCTTCCACACCGGGAGACCAAGCTGGCCATGGCCAGTCTGGGACAACCTTTGTACCTGTAACGCTGCAGGGCCAGGACTGGCCTTGCCATGGGGAAGGCTGTAGGATTGCCCCTTCGCTTTCCATGCAGCATCTGAGACCCAGGGTGAGAGCCTGCAGCAAAGGCGGGGAACCTGGCCAGGATCTGTGGCTGAAAAAAGAGCTGACACAAGGGCAAGCTGCACCCTGGGATTATAACGAATTAGTCCTGCTAAAAAGACAGGATGACCATTCAGGAGAAATGCTGAGAAAACTGCATTTGTATTCTGTGGAAAATTTCAACATTAGCCCACCTCATCTCTGTTTCACATTTCCTATGGAAAACACCACTAACCCCCCCATTTTCTTATGGATAGGAAATGCAATCCCAGCTGCTTTGCAAACATGGAAGCATTTTGCTTTCTCTAATTCTCAGGCATTACAGGTATTATTTTTTTTCCACCAATAAAAATGAAACGACAGGATCCATTTTAGAATAGAGGTTTGAGGGTTCAGAAAACAAGGAAATTAAAGCAAATTGTGTTGGGGTGTTTGTTTGTGGAACTCTGTCCAAAATAGTTGTGATACCTCAGGGTGGTCCTTTAAAAGCACTGCATTTTCTGAATGCTCCAAAACAACATCTCAGCTGGCTCTACCCTTTAGACTGGAATTACAAAATGAAGAGACTGTGCAAAACTGAGATTTACTAACATACTTGGTACAGATTCGCATGAAATCTTTGTCTCGGGCTGAGTTTTAACAGCCTGGATTGTAAGCACTGTCATAAAGAGCAAAGATTGTCTGGAGGGCTGTAAACAGAGGGTAGGGATGGGTAATGGCAGAAGGCAAGAATGGGGTGCCGTGGCTGTGCTTGGGGTACAAGGGACATGCACAGCAATTGGCGTTTCTTATTTAACAGCTTCATTAGCGAGCTGGAGGCAGGCACAGGCAGCATGGGAATGGATGTTGCAGATGGTGTTAAACCAGGAGGTGCTGCAAGCGGCAGCTCCGTGTGTGATGCCAAGCAGTGGGGAGAGGCTTGAAAATCTGGCACAAGAAGGTGATGCTCAGCTCACGAGCAAATGGCCCAAGACAAAGATGTCCGAGTGCTAAGTGCAGCCTGAGGCTGCCACACTGCAGGGACTGGCTGCTGCATCTCTCAGATCACTCCATCCAGGCTTTTTCCTGTGGAGTTTCATTGGAGGAGGGATGGTGCAAGGGACCAGCAGCGGACTGCCCTTGTCATGCTGTGGGAGAACGGGAAATACTTGCAAAGTTATTACACTTGCAAAGGTCCGTGGCCTTGCCTGCTTCTGTGCAGGCAGCATGCTGTAGCAAGGGCTCTCTAAGAGGGCCCTTTTATTTGCCATTGGTAACATTTTACAGCAGGGATGCAAGAAATGCACTGTGGGCTGGTACAGTTCTTTGGCCCTGCTGGACCTGCAAGATTAGTAGTGGGAATGCAGCTTGCATTTTGGACAGTCTGGCTTTGAAGGCATCAGAAGACAGAGGAGTTGCTATTTCCCTCTATTGTTCGTTATTGTGGCTAATCGCTGTGACTCATTTCTGATTTTATTTCTCTGTCTGTGACCTTAAACTGCTGGGTCTTGCTTTGCCATCCTCTCCCGGATAATAAAGAGGCTCTGACTACCCTCTAGTTTTCTTCCCTGAAAATGCTTAGATGCGTTTATCAGGTCACCTATTTTAGCTTCTTTTTAGGGGAGAGGCAGATCACGTGCCTTCCATCTCACACCTTTTTTCCTAGCCATTAATTTCCTATCATTTTCAGTTCTTCTTTGCAACTGCTCCTGGACATCAGTGGGGAGGGGGACACCAGGGCTCCCCCGGCTGTGAGCAGTCTTGTGCCTTTCTCCCCACTCACTTGGGATGGTCTTGGTCTGGGGCAATACTTTCACCCTGCTTTCCCTGTGCTGCAGCATGGGCCAGTTCCCTTTTGGCCTTGCAGAAGGCCACCGCTGTGTGCTACATTTACTGCGGGTGTTCAATCCGAGCACCGTGACTTTAGCTCTGACACCGGCTGGGTGCTGCATTTGTGATGAGCACTTATTGCTTTCAGACATGCCCTGGCAGATTCACAGATCTGGGGAAGAGGCAGGGTTGGATGTGGTGCATTTGGACATGGGCAATGATGTTTCATTTTATTTTATTCCTCTCAGTGTGAAGCTGGCTGGCCTCATGCCAACCTTTTCCTCTCCTCGGAAAGCAGCCGCCTCTCTCCCTCCTTCATCTGCGTTTACCTGCTAGCATCCACTCTCACTGCAGGTTTCAAGCTGTTGTGAATGCCTGGGCCCAGTTTAAAATGGAGGCAAGGTGGCTTTGCTCTCAATGTCCTCTCCCTCCAAGCACACATGCTGAACAGGCGCATGGTCTTGGCTCGAGGCTCACCCCAGGACGCCTCGTGCAGGGTGCCAGGGGCAGGACTCGGGCTCCATCCCTGACTACCAGCCCCTCTGAGATGTAAAGGCCACGACTGTGTTATGTCTCCCCAGGACAAGTCAACAAGGTTGTTGTTGAGAATCTGCATCCAGAGGCTTCTTGAGGCAAAGGCAGGGAAATTTCACTCTTCAGGAGTGGCAGAGATCCAGGCTCTGCTGAAGACAGAAGAAATGTCAGGGCTCTAGACCTCTGAAGAGAACTGAAGGCAATGGCCAGACCAAGGGGCACCTTGTGAAGCCCAAGCCAGGTGGGGCAATGGTGCCACAGGCTGGCACTGTGCATCGCCACTGGACCTGCTGGGCTGCATACGGCCTGGCATGCTGGCTCATACCTCCTGCTGGCAGCTGAACCTCTGCTTCTTGAGGCAGAGCGTCTGGAAAGCCGTGCAGAGGAAAAGGATCTGGGGGTGTTGGTCAATGCTCGCCTGAACATGAGCCAGCAGTGTGCCCAGGTGGCCAAGAAGGCCAACGGCATCCTGCCTTGTGCCAGGAACAGTGCAGCCAGCAGGGCCAGGGAGGTGATCGTCCACCTGTACTCAGCTCTGGTGAGCAGCACCTTGAGTACTGCGTTCAGTTTTGGGCCCTTCACTACAAGAAAGACATCGAGGCCCTGAGATGTGCTCAGAGAAGGGCTACGAGGCTGGTGAAGGGCCTGGGACACAAGTCCTGTGAGGAGCGGCTGAGGGAACTGGGGGTGTTTGTTTTGTTGTTGTTGAGGAGGCTCAGGGAAGACCTCATTGCTCTCTACAGCTACCTGAAAGGAAGGCGTGGGGAGCTGGGGGTCAGCCTTTTCTTACAGGTGATAGGACTAGAGGGAATGGCCTCAAGGCCCCTCAACCAAGGAAGGTTTAGTTTGGAAATTAGGAGACATTTCTTCTCAGAAAGAGCAGTCAGGCACTGGAACGGGTTGCCCAGGGAAGTGGTGGTACCACTGTCCCTGGGGGTGTTTAAGGAAAGGTTGGACCCGGTGCTTAGGGACAGGGTTTAGTGGGTGACGTTGGTGGTCGGGTGATGGTTGGACCAGATGATATTGGAGGTCTTTTCCAACCTTAATGATTCTGTGATTTGGACCACAGCCAAGATCAGACCCATGGGCTAGCAGATCCCCCTGTTTTGTTCCAGCACTGGGAGCTGTGGTGGGTCCAGGAGAAGATGCCAGCAGCCTGCTGGATATGGTTCACCTGGGATGCTGAGCTAGAACCAGTGGAGTCCTTCAGTGGTCCTGCCCTCAGGTCAGTGACAGTTTAAATCGACAATTTGAGGTTTGAAGAAAAAATAGGTAGTGTCTAAGTTGGAGGAACATAGTTGGAGCTGCAGGTGCGTGTGCACAACAGGCACTTGTGGCATGCATAAAAGGAAGGTGTATAGGAGCACAGATGTTTCTCCCCTCTTCTTTCCCTGCCCTGCAACTCTGGTGGAAACTCCCCCGCTTCCTCCTCCTTTGTTCACATTGAGCTCTGTGAGTTTTGCAGAAATATTCCTTTTCACTGAAAAAATAAAAAAAAAAATAATAAAAAAATGCGCGGAGTGAAAAATCTTCATTTCCTCAGCACTCAGAAGGGGAGAAACATGAATAGGGCTTAGGGTAGCCCAGGATCCTTGCTAACAGAGGTTGGCACCTCTTCTTCATACCAGGACCTTTTCCCGTGATTGCAGGTGCTTCCCATATCATAGTGAATGTCTTCAGCAGTTGGATGGCTTTGCCTTGGGCTCCCAGGACAGCCAGGCCCTGCCTGTCCGTTTGCCTGCTGCTGTCTTCCTCA
Organism: Oxyura jamaicensis; assembly: GCF_011077185.1. Taxonomy (NCBI): domain Eukaryota; kingdom Metazoa; phylum Chordata; class Aves; order Anseriformes; family Anatidae; genus Oxyura; species Oxyura jamaicensis. Next base: position 4,642,745 of record NC_048907.1, read on the forward strand.
CTGGTCCCCAGAGAGGCTGCAGAGAGGCTGCACAAGGGTGTGGAAATGAAAACTTTGCAGGTGTCTGAGCAGAGACAAAACTCTGGGAGCTGGGCAGATGTCTTTCATTTTAGGCAGAACTGGCTCAGATCCTATATAGCTTCCCTCCTGGGTTGGATGACACCCATGCAGCCATGGTTCAGCCACAGGTCCTGCTGGCCTCCTGCGCTGATCTTCTTGGTGTCTGTCTCCTTCCTAAGGTATATGGTGACCCTCAGCTTCACTTGTCACATTGTCCCTGTCCCTGCAAAGCTGGTCTGGTACAGAGGTCTCCCTGTTGTCCCCATGAGCAGCCATGGCCAAAGGCACCAGCAACATCACAGCTGGGGCAGGAAGCAGCATGAGCCCCAGCTCAGCTGGGGAAGCTCAGGTCCATAACTCCATTAGCCTGGACCTTGCTCCTGCTCCAGCTGACAACCAGGGAGTTGTACTTGGCTCTGCACTATGCTTCTAAGCTGGCTCTGTAGCCCATGCCTGTTCTCCTCCTTTTCCATGCTCAGCTGTGCTTCCTGCAGGAGTTCCCTGCTTCGTGTGTTGTGCAACACCCATTTCAGGCATTTCCATGGGTTTCAGGTGGAGTCAGGCCAGGGCTATGCTAGCAGCAAAGCTTTCCTAGACAATGCATAGCAAGGCTAATAACTTCTTCCTTTCCTACTGTCTGTGTCAAGCTTATCTCCTGGGAAAACACCCTCTTTAAATAGCAAGATGAGTGTTTTTAGGTTGCAGAGTGGCTTTGCAAAGAATCGCATCAAGGACTCTCAGTTCTTGACCTTTCCCATCTTGTTGCAATTTCTGAGTGTGTGGCTCAGGCTGTGAAGTGGCACCAGCCCCACACAGTCTGGTCTTGGCAGAGACTGAAGCTCGTGAAGACCTGGGCCAGCCTTTGCATGGATGGTCTTAGCAAAAAGTGCCGTGCCCCTGGGAGTGCTGTTGGGTCACAGCCTCAGCACGTGGTTCCTGCCACGTGTGCTGTGCCTGCACCGCTCCTGCTCTTGGACACAGTGTGGCGGTGCCAACTGGAGCAAGCTGCTGTTTTAAGTGTAGGGTCTATAAGCTCCTCTGTCTGGAGTCAGTTGAGCTAAGTGGCACCCAAAGGGCAGGCAGCAGGAACTGGGGGTGGCCGAAGGCACCCAAGCTCTGCACAAGAGCAGACCTTGGAGACCTGTGAGCCTCCATGCTGGACAAGAAGGTGACACCAGCACCACGACAGAGGTTCCTTTACCAGGAACAGGAGCTGTACCCGGGTGGGTAGCAGGTTTGGTGTCACTGGCAGGTTCAGGTGACAGATTTTACATTTCCCCCTAGATCAGCTCTGAGTGTGAAGCAGAGTGGAATCCAGGCAGCCTTATTGCCTCTGCAATGCAGGAGGACAGAAAGCATGGTGGTCTCCTAGGGCTTGCCAGAGAGTGACTGTGGGCTAGGCAGGAATGCTGACTTAGGGATTAGGTTTCTTCTCCCTGCAGGTCCCTGACCTGTCTCCTCTGGGGCCAGGCCCTCAGCTTGCCCCATGGCACACACAGCAGCTGGAGGTCAGTGATGGGGCCAGGGGGGCCCATCCCCTGCCCTGCAGAGGACTGAAGTGGGCTGCATGGGTTAAGAGGAGGGAGGTCCTCGGTGAAGGCACATACGTGAGTTCTGCTCCTGACCTGGCTGGAGAAGAATCTGGAGACCTGGACGAGCACGGGTCTGCTTCAAACCCAGCTTTGCAGAGGACTGGCAATGTATGTGTGAAATGGTGATAGCTGAGCTGTGGCCATGGGCTGTTATGTGCAGGGAAATCAGGGTAGGCACAAAGCAATAAGAAAAAAAAAAAAAAGTTTTTAAAATTCAAATCATTTTTTTTTTTTCTTTTCATGTTGTGGGTCTGCATTTTCTTTTCGACTTACAGGCTTGTGTTGCTAAAATGGCTGTTTTGTGCTTGTTTCTTTAATTAGTTTCTTAGCAGTTTCCAAGTTTTTCCATAGAGACTTTTACTTCTAAAGAAGGCTGTTTCTTAAGGTTAGTTCTTAAAATGCTCATCTGTACTGAAAAAATGGTGCCAAAGCCCAAGGAAAACCTTTACTGTAGCAGAGGTACAGACATTTGCTGAGCAACAAATTCCACTTTCTGATGCACTAAGTTTTCCATTAAGGAAGCCAAGGGGTTTTGGTTTGACCATATCCCTCCATCAGAGTTTGCCAGTCAAATTTAAGGGGACTTCTGCATCTCAAGAAGTCAAATGCTTTAGAAAAACCCTCCTAATTCCCTGCAGATGGGAGTATGAGTCTAATTTTAGACTAGCTTGTTTGGAAATGTCAACTCGTGTGTACAAGAATTTTACAGCAACTTTGTTCGTGCATTGAAAACTGAAACCCCTTTTTAATGTTAACAAGGAATCAATGTGTTTTGAATGTGCAAAGATTTTATGCCACTAGGAGAGAAGATTTTTTTTATATGTATATAATAAGTCCATGGTGCGTCCACGTTTCAAATAATCCATATTTTTCTTAATGCCCTGCCTCAGAAGGGATGCTGTAGTAACAAAAACGATCAGAGATATGAAACAGCTCTTGGACAGGGAAGGACCCACGCAGAGGTTTTCATGACTGGGGAAGAAGCAACATCACAGCTAATGGCAAAGGCCTCCAAAGATGAAAGATGAAGTGCTCTGATGATCTTTGTTCTGGTTCAATATGCCAGCTCTTGTATTTAAAATAAATAAAAAATAAAAAATAAAAAGGGTTTGCAGGAGCAGCTAAGACTCTGATTCAGAGCTGCTTAAGTGTTGCAGAAACAAGGATTTAACTTCTAGAAGCTTGAGATTTCTTTCTCTATATCCATCCCTTTTTATCAGTTTTCTAAAATTATGGGAAAGCATCCCACAGCTACTTTTTTTTTTGGTTGATTCATTCTGTGTGTGTGTGCATGTGTGTGTGTCTGTGTGAAAACCCACAGTACATTGGTGCTAACTGCTTAGTTTTCAAAGACAGACAGACCATGCAAATGCTTGGTAAAAGCTATCTAAATCACACATTGAACATAAGTAGCGTAAAACATTGGAGGTGTTCTGAAACAGTATGAATTATTTTTAAACAAAAGCTCCCAAATAATAATTGTATCGGCTTTCCTATCTTGTTGGTGTCTGATCTAATCAGATTGAAGCTTTGCAGTGAGAGCAATGGGAATGGTAACTCACCTTCCCAAGATGTCTCCAAGCTGGAGTGGATGTTTCTGTTTGTAGTCAGGACATTTGATGTTACCAATTCACAGATAGCCTTTGGTGACAAGTGGCTGCCCCAGCTTCTCAGGCTCTCGTGGTGCCTGCTGGTGGGGTAGTCACCCTGGCTGGACCACTGGGCACCTTTATCAAGATGTGGCCACCATGGGACTGCTGTCCTGCATGTGTTTCAACTTGGCCTGTAGACCACATCTACCTCTTGACTGAGGTAAAAGAAAAAGTAATTTTGGCTGATTTCACTAAAGTCAAAGTCATCCTCCTAGTTACAGCCTGTATAAACAGGTTAAAAAAAATAACTCATGGGTAAAGCCAACCAGCAAGGCCAGCTCCACTCCCAGCTCTCAATCTGGATTTTTCCCTCTGGCTTCTGCTCAGCCCCCACCATCCCTTCTAGCCTTTCTCTGCTGGACAAGCGGAGACTGGAGACAGCAGGTACCTGTTTGGGGCCTGGCTAACTGCTTGGATGTGTCCTTGGTTGGGGGGAAACAGAGTTCAGAAGCAGGTTGCAAAAGATGTCCTGAGGGCTCTGGAGTCCTCTTGAAAATCACAGAATCACAGAATAGGTGATCTCGGAGGGGACTTCTGGAGATCCTTCATCTCGAAGATCTTTTTATTCTACTGCTGTTGGAGTGTGCTTATATCATGGTCTTGCGGCTAGCCTTTGAGCATCTGCTAGTCTGTTAATGGAATGCTCTTAAACTGATTTGAGAAGAAATCTCTTTGATGAACAAAAAGGAACCCTCAAGTGCTGATTTTCTACCCATTTACCTCTTTGTGCAAGAGGTAATTGAACCATAGTCATAAGAACATATTGTAACAGTTTGCAAATTACATGCTAGGAGGTCCTTGGTGTCCTCTTGTAGTTTGAACTGGTTTTTCCCTTTCCTTACCAGCCCGCCTTGCAATAGGAACCTTTTCACGACTCCACAAGGAACCTGCAATAAGAGTATTTAAGAAATCATTGTTTATTCAATGTTTATGACAACCCTGGAATTCAAATTAACTTGTGTCAAACTAGCACAAGGGTGGTTACTGTGCTATTACACAATTTCGAAATTACCTTTCTGGAACCCTTATTTTCATAGCTCTGTGGTCCCCTTGTTGCAAATCTCTGATGTTGCCTAACAGATCTGTGCTTCAGCACTCACCCTGGCTTTACTTCCACCCCTTTCCCTAGTCCCTCCAGCAGCAGTACAAGTTGTCCTCCTGACCTGGACTTGATACTTTGAACAGAAGGATGACATGCTGATCTCTCCCAGGTTTCTGACCTAGGTCAGCAAGTAGCTTGACATCTCTAACATCTTAGAGTTCCTCAGGATTAAGTAACTGGTCTACAACAGCCAGTGAAATCTGATACTTGAATTCAAAGTACCATGGGCCTTACTTAGGATGAGTGTATGGGTATCTGTATTAGCAATCTCAATGAGTTCTTGCTCTAGATACCACCTAGCCCAGCAAAGTCTATTGGGCTTAGTTGGGCTTAGCACTAAAGCAAAAGATATGTTTGTAGCACTAAAGCTTTGCCACTTCTTCCAGGTTTCTATTCTCTTCCATCTGGAATGATACACAACAAAGCAGAACATCAAGATTTAATTCAGCCCATGGATTAGGCATGGTCTCTGTAACTTGTCCTGCAGCTCTTCCCCTTCTCCAGGCAGGCCCCAGAAGCCAGTGACACATTTACCCCGAGCCGTTCGTCACCCCTGCGTGCATCTCAGTACGGGCTAAATTCCAGGTAGCTGTATGTGGTGGAATGGCTGCCCAGGCAGCAGCCATGTCCTGGTTATGTTTGTAATGGCTGAACATGCATTTGTTCCATCAGGCAGTGTGGAGAGGGAGCACCTGCAACGTCACCCTGTCCCCAGTCACGCCGTGCTTCTCTGGATGAAAGGTGCTCTCCTGGGGTTGCAACATGGGTGGAGGTGTCCCAGCCAAGAGCTCTGAACGTCTCCCTCTGCTCTCAGACAAGCTGGGATGACATTTTTGCACTCCCCCATGCTTGCGCTTAAATCATTTATAGATTGCCGACACATTTATACGTGCTATGTCACCTCCCAAACACAGCTTGCTTTCTGCCTTGCCGGAGCATAACGAAGCACACACATCAGCAAGTAGGCCGGGGTTGCCACCCTGGTCTGCTTTCAGGGAATCTGTGATGTCACCACGTTATCCCTTGATCAAAATCCTCTTGGGGTGCCTGAAGGCTCACCAGCCAGGCAGCTCCATGTCCCACCTCAGGAACCCTCCCTTGCAGTTAGCACGGGGCTTGCAGGGGTGTGGACCCTGGGCATAGTGGGGCAACAGGAGCTCCCTGGAAGGCAGTAGAAGCCAAGGGGAGGCATTCCCCTCTCTGCTGGTGCATTTCCTTGTGGAGCAGCCACTCTTGGCACTGAACCTTGTCCTTGGGTGTGAATGGCTCAGCTCAACACGCTGGCATCGCCGCACCCAGCTTACCATGTTGACACAGGCTCCTGGGAGAACAGCATCAATACTAGAAGAATATTAATACTAACGGAAGGCAGAACCATTGTTTACCCTGCTTTTGTTAATCAGTTTGTTTCCATTCGTGATACCAAAATGAAATTAAAAGGCTCTGTTTACATTGCTGAATTATCATCTGCTCCAACAGGTAAAGCACTTTGGCAGAGAATTAGTGGAGCTATGGACAGATTTGTGTTAAAAATATGTGCATATTTTCCCACTGAAGGATTTGTTTGAAATGAGCTGGAATCTCATGCCTTTGTGTTTAAATAAAACATCATCCACCAACCACCCACACATGCTGCTGGGATGCGGTGGCCCTGAAACGAGTTCACCTTTAAAACAGCTGAGTTGAAAGCTTCTTCTGTGCCGGATTCAAAGGTGATTTTTCAAGATGGCCTTGGAAGGTAGCTTAAGGACTCAGAATGTGCTTGAAGGAAAAGTGCAAAACTGATGCCAAAGAGAGATTGGAGTGTGTGTGCACATGGCTTCAGTCCTCAAGAGCTTGCACTGAATTGTGCTGGGGGAGGGGGTAGGGAGGGCAGTATTTCTATCTCAGCAACAGGAGCCAAATTATCTTCTCTTGTGCTGCTGTGTAACTCAGCATAGAATGGGGCCCTTGCACCTTCCCCAGAAGGCTGAAAAATCTAGTTCTGATCATTTCTGCTCAAGCAGCACTAAATTTATAACTCAGCACAAGGAAGACAAGATCTAAAAACTAATTTAGCAAAAAATAGCCTTTGCAACTAAAAATTAATGCTTCAAATGGCCTAAATGAAGCTTGAAAATAGCTTTTATTCTGCTCCAACCGATGATTCACGTGCCTATTTGCAAACAATTCAAATGCAGTAAATTGAGAGGAAATATAAATCAGGTTCCTAAGTGAAGCTGCATAAATCCAATAAATGATTGATGAGAGAATCCTGTTTTAAGACGCTGCTGTCTGTCTCCAGTGCTGAGGCAAAAAATAATGGGGCTGTCGCCTTTTTGGGCTGAGACGAATACCTCGAGCTTACACCAACCTCTGGTCCTCATTCAAGGTCAGTGCTTTCTCTTGCCACTTGGCCAAGATGCCCAAAAGGAGAGCTGCAAAATAAGACTGTGGCACAGATCTTTGAAGTCTCTCGTCCAAGAAGACAGGAATGGACTCATCAGCTATGAGTCAGACGTTGCAGTGCTACCCTGCAAAGGGTTCAGCGGTCCCACCAGCATGGACCTTGGTGCTATATGTATTAAAAGCATGGGTCAAGTCAGCCAGGAGCTGTGCATCTCTTTCAGAGTGACATTCCTGTTGCAAGCATTGGCCCTACTTCTCTGCTTGTGTCAGCAAAGCTGGCTCTGCATGGGCTGGTTGGGCTCAGGACAAGACCAATGGCTTTCTGGCTCTCCATTCTCCTTCAGATCATAGATTCATAGAATCTTAGAGTTGTTTGGGGTGGAAGGGACCTTAAAGCCCATCCAGTTCCAACCCTCCTGCTGTGGGCAGGGACACCTCCCACTAGATCTGGCTGCCCAAAGCCCTATCCAGCCTGGCCTTGAACACTTCCAGGGATGGGGCATCCACAGCTTCTCTGGGCAGCCTGTACCAATGCCTCATGATCCTCATCATGAAGAATTTCTTCCAAATATCTAATCTAAATCTGCTCCTTTGATCACATTAATGGCATCCTCTGCACTCTCTCCAGGTCCCTGTCCTTGTGCTGGGGGGCCCCAAGCTGAACACAGGGCTCCAGGTGGGGTCTCACAAGAGCAGGGCAGAGGGGGACAATCACCTCCCTCGTCCTGCTGCCACGCTGCTTTTGGTGCAGCCCAGGATACGGTTGGCTTTCTGGGCTGCAAGCACACATTGCCGGCTCATGTGGAGCTTCTCATCTACCAATACCCCCAGGTCCTTCTCCTCTGAGCTGCTCTCAATCCATTCTCTGCTAAGGCTGTATCTGTGCTTGGGATTACCCCAGAGGTTTTTCCCAGCTTGGAGGTTTAGGTGATAACCCACAGTACAGGGGAGCTACTTTCTAGGAAGGGCTTTGTGGCCCAAACACATTTCTCATATGTATGTCTTGTCCTTCTTTCCTTGTTCTGCATGTGACCAGAAGCCCCATGTGCCTGGGATTCTGGGAGAGATGCATGCTCCTGCAGAGCTCTGTTCCTGGCACAGAGTCTCCCATGCTATGGCTCTGGGACCCTGCACTTCCAAGTCAGCAGCTTCTGACCCAGGGACTGCCGTGAACACCCAGCAGCAATTAGCAAATTAGTGTGAGAAAGGGAGGGCTCTGGCCACTCCATCCAGCTGCCCGGATCCTGCCTCCAGCACAAAGCTGGTGCTAGAATATCCCAAGTCCCCTGAAGGGCCATTTGCCCGTCCTGCTCAGATTGAACATCTCTGCAAGCTTTGGCAGACTGGCTTGTGTCACATGCTGCTTCTGCCCTGAGGACTGGCAGTCACCAGCAGATTTTTCCATCCACAGAGTGAATGGGTGCTCTGGGACAGGGACAAACCTCATACAATTGTTCTGCAGCCTTAGAGCAGAAGAAAACAGTTCTGGGGTGCCACCTTCCCCATCTCTTCTGGGCATGGAGAACCTGAAGAACTGTGGGCTCCTGGATACCTCATGGGGCTGGGATGTGCCCCCCTGTCCCTGCTCTTACCTGTGTCAGCTTTGGTTGTAACAGACCACATCACCTTGAAGAGATCTTTCTTCTCCTCAACCTACTGCCTTCATCCTTCCCCACCATCAGGCGGCCTATAAGTGAAGGGAGGGAGTGGTTTGCTTTGGGAGGCAGCAGAGCAGCCCAATATATCATGTCCTGGCAGCCTGGGAAGAGCCTTCACCAAACCTGGAGCCACATTGCTCCCCGCTTTGTGTCGGGACTGGGAGGTTCAACAACTTTTTCCAGTGCCTGACAGGTCAAGACAGCTGCCACCAGCTCCTGATCCCAGGCAGCCTGGCATAAATCAGCATCAGTGGAACAAGGTGGCTTGTCTCTGCTCCAGGTTGTTGGATTTGGCTCTGACACAGTTTTCATGAAAAATTTATTTTGTGAGAAAATGGATTTTTGATCAAACCAGGCATTTCTGCATAAAATATTGTTTGGGCTGACATTTTCCCATTTTTTTCCATGATACAGTTCCCTTCCTTTCTTCTCCCACCCTCTTCCAAAGATACAAGCACAAAAATAATTCAGAAGCAGTGTTAATTTTTCAGTGAAAGTGTCTGGGTTTGGGTAACAGAGGGCTGCATATTTTTAGAGGAAATCAAATATCAAAAGTAAAGAAAAGTCAGTTTTCAGAAATAAAACCAACAACTCTTAATGTAGAAACGACAGCTATCTGGTAAATACTTTGTAGGAGAGTACATGTGGTCTGTACATGGCTGGCCTGCAGCACAGCTCATCTGGAAGGCTAAGCTCCTTCTGGGGCCCTAGCTGGCCCCATGGGGACATCAGAGTGCTTGGTCATCAATCCCCAAGGCCAGTAGCCAAAACTCATCAAGCCAGCCAGCAGCCCCAGACCTTTTACCCACTGAGTTCTTTGACTCATCCTTCCTACCACCTCTACCCCACTTCCTTCGCACCCACCTCTCCCAGTTTCCCCAGTCCTGTTGCTTTTCTTTCCCACCCCACAAACTGCTCGCTCTGAGGACCATGAGGAGAGGAGCCAGTGCTGTGGGCAGAGCTCAGATGTCTGCAGAGGAGGACACTATGTCCCCACCTGGTTCCTCAGCTCCACGGTCCTGACCCTGAAGAGCCACGAGTGGGGTGAGGACAACAGTGCTAGCGGCCTTGGCCCCCTCCTCTTACCTAAAGCCTTACTTATGCCCTTCTCCGCAGCGGGATTCACTGCAATGGTCCTCATTCTCTAAGTAGTCCTGCTTTGGGTCCAAACAAGGCCAGACAGGACACAAAATTAATCCACTCCGGTGATGAACAACATGTTGGGCACAGGAAGGAGGTAGCATTTGCCTGGGGTCCCGGAGGATGCCTGCTCTGCAGTGGAGCTGATTTCCAGGTACCCTAGGTGGGCTGGCTTCTGATGGGGAGATGACAGCCCCTAATGCCCCAGATTCAGCTTCTTTCTGCCCTATTTCTGCCTGGTCCACTGACAGGCCAAGAAAATCTTGGCGTTCCAAAAGCTCCAAGTGGCAAAAGTCTCTCCCAAAGGCAAAGGCTTTGTTTCATCAAGCCATGTTTCCCCTGGCACAAGTGAGCATCTTTTGACAGGTGACTGCAGGTCCTGTGTCTTCTGGGCTTGTGGCCACCAGTGCCTGGGCTGTGGCCACAAAAACGCAACACAGGAGCAAGCAGAGAGAGAGGTGCAGAAGAAAGCACCCCATGTGTTTTGGGGGTTCGGGGACCGCTTCTCCCCGGGGACCGCTTCACACAACTCTGCCTTTGTCACGGCTGAGCTAATCAGAGGGATCTGTCACCTGGGGCTCCCCAGCTGTCCTTGCCGAAGTTGTCTGATGTTTGTCACCACCACTACCACAGTCAGCCCACTTGCAGCTACAGCAGTCCCAGTACCCCCTTCCCTGAATCAGCTGACGCTGGGAACAAAGGGTGCTGGTGCAACAGCCAGGCTGGGGCTGAGGCCAGGGGTTTGTAGCTTGGATGAAACTCTCAAGGCGTGTTATGGGGGATCCTTCCAGCTGCCCTTGAAAAGAGTAGAGCTGGCTCTGGAGAGACCCTGGTGAGATTCCCTCTGCCAGCTGTGGCTGGCAGCTGGCTAGGCACACGGGCTTGAGAAGTTCTTGCCATTTTCCAGCTCTTGCTCTTTTGCACGACTAGCAGAATTTCTCAGTGTAGAGACATTTGTCAATTTGCATAATTAAAGCACTGCAAACTCATCCAGATTCACAGATCCCTGCGCCGGCTCCCCTGAGACTCACCACTTCACTCCCATGAATTATTTATTGGCAGTGCTGTTTCAAATGGGCCCCTTTGTCTGCTGTGTTTGCTCCAGATTTCATTTCTCCACAGCAGAGACGATGCTGCGGTCCTCTGAGGCGGAGTGTGGGGAAAGGAACAACTCCATTCGCCACAGCCCTTGCTTTTACTCTGTCCATCAGGTGAAAGCGAGGGAACTCCCTTGGAATGATCCGGCCAGCACAGCCTGTGCTTTCCACAGCGCAGAGCTGGGACCCAAGAGCTCAGGGCACCCCAGCTCCTTGTGCAGGGTGGTGGTGGGGTACCACAAAGGGCACCCTGTTCCTCTTGAAGCAGAATTGCTTTGCCTCTAGTGAACAGGCTCGCTTGCCAGCCACCTGTCCCATTTTTGTATAATAGTTACCATAAAAGAGAGACAGAGAGACAGAGAAGGGCAGCAGCAAGCGGAAGGTACACAGAGACCTCGCTCATATTTGCAGGCATTCCCTGCCAGAGTTGAATGTGTGCTTGTAAATCCCACATCAGAAGAATACAAATATTTGTGCTGCAGAAACCCTTCCGATGAAGTCCTGGAGCTTCTCAATTCACCGTAGTCTTTCAGAGATCTGTTTGGTTTCGAGTCCCATGGCCATGACAGCTGCAGCACCGGGAGCTCAGCAAAGTCCCCACTGCTTTCCCTTCATCTTCCTTGTGTCTGTAGAGCAGAGTGGGGCTGTGGCAGCCAGGTTAGGAGGCAAGCATGAAGCAAAAATGTAGTGGTCCCACTGCTCAGTTAATCAGAGTGAGTCCAGGTGCTAGAGGTTGCATGCAGCTTTGCTAACAGCAAAAAGCTGAAAATAGAGCACGTGAGCATGGGCAGGTTTGGGGCAAGGAGTGGTTCAGCAAAACCAGGGATGCTCATCCCTGTCTGATTTACCAGGCTGACATTTTGTCCTGGACCAGGACCTGGTGAGGGAGTTCACAGTTGCGAATGCAGCTCCAAAAAGTTGCATGTTGCCAAAATTGCAGATGCCTGTGCAGCACTCCTTCTCTCCCCAGCCATGAATATGCATAGACAATGACATGGCCTTTCACAACCCTCGGAGCAGGACCATGGGGGCTCCTGGCCATGTCGATGGTGGGCTTGGCTGGACGTACAGTGGAGGGCTTTGCACTGGGAACCTGGAGTTTTTAGTTCCCACAGGCCCAGCTCTCACCGCACTCATCAGAAGGTGCAATCACACCTGCAGTGCTGAGGCCCACGTGTAATTTTCAGCTCCTATCCCCTTGGTTAAATTAGACAAGGCGAGAAATGGTACAATGCAGTTGGGGGCTATTGTGAAAAAAACTCTGCAAAGGATTTTCACAGTGTGATGGAAGCTAAAAGTATTCATCTGGGCTTCTCAGTTTTTATTTTTATTTATTTATTTCTTTTTTCCTGGAGACTGCTGTTGCTGATGTATTATTTATACAGCAGGAAATTAGACTCTGAGGACTCAAGTATTCTTCAAATAAGCTTCCTAATTCTGTCAATTAAGAATGCACAGGCTGCTGGGTCTCTGGCTTGGGAAGAGCCACAAAGGAGTGAAAGCTGCCCCTGGTCATTGCTCTGATGTGCTGCATCGCCGGCATGCTGCAGACATTTCAGCTGGAGGAAAAAAGATCTCTGTCCCAAAATCAAAAGTGTGAGTTCCCTCCCTAGGAGCTCTATATAAAGAAGCGCTTGCAGATTTCAATGGGACTAATAACTTTCTCATGCTCTGGAGGGGGAATACTGAAGCCCTGAACGTGTGGTCTCTCTTTGTTGCACTCTGAAATGAAATCTGGTGCTTTTCATTAGCATTAGCAAACGGCTGCCAATGCTGGAAGACCACTGTTAAGAGTTAGGGGTCGTTTACTCTCTAATTAATTCAGTAATTCTTCCTGTGCTCCCAGTGTTATTCTAGAGCAAATGAGTTGACATGTAATTAATACATAAAAGAGCATCTTCCCTCCTTTACAGCCTTCTCTTAACCAACTTGCACTTTTAAATGGGTTTGGAAGTCTATTCCTGTACCAGGACTTGTGTGTGTGTGGAGGGGGGGGATGATCCTGGCCATGGAAGAGGGCTTGGGCAGAGGGCTGCAGGACTGCCTGTTCTCATCTCCCACAGCACATGTTGTGTCCCAGAACACAGAAAAGCAACAAATAGACCATCCCAAAACACAGCTGGGCATGGGGCTTCACCGTGAGCTGCTGGCACCAAGCTGGGAGACAGCATGTTCCCTTCTACCTGTAAAATGCTCAGCACTGGTCTGTTGCTGAAGAAATTCAATTTTTAGCCAGGAAAAAGCAACAGGGGCTGAGGCAATGTTTGCCAACACATTTACAAATTTTTTGGTGCTTTTTCTACACAAGGTGTAAGGCAGAGAAAGATGCTAAATGGTTGTGCTCCCTTTGGTGTTATTATGGGAAAGGTGAGACCTCTCAGAGGACAAGCCCTTTGTCCCTTCTTATAGGCTGGACAGTGTCCCTTCAACCACCCCAGAAGCACTCTGCTGAAGGAAGGAGGTTGATGGCTGCAGCACAGTTTTTCTTTCTTTCTTTCCTTTTTTTTTTTTTTTTTTTTTAATCTCTTTCTTTTTTTCCTTGCTCTGAATTTAATGTCCACTGCAAATGCAGATCTCTCCATCTGGAGGAGGAATAAACGCCTGCACTGTCTGCTCTGCATAGACATGATAACTCATTCTAGAGGACAGGGCTGCAGCACTCTGTGCAGCACTTGAACAAGTCCTGCCAAAGGACCCTGAGGACAGGACTGCCACTGAGGGTGACCACCCTCCCTGCTCTGGGTCAGAGCAGGACAGGTGATGACTCTGTCCCTGGGGTGCTGTTCGGTAGGTGGCATTGGCATGTAAAGCCCCAGCTGGATGCATGCTGGGGAAGAGGCTTGCAGAGATTGTTTAAGCCCTGCTAGCAGACAGACTTCAATGCATTTGCTTGGCCACAATACTTCCAGTAGATAGTTTTGTCAGCAAATCTGAGTCCGAAATAGCAATGCTTAGAAAAGCTCTTCAGTAGTGCATGCCAAGGATCCATCCAGTACAAGATCGACTACTGTGTGTCCTTGGGAGCATGGGTCCCTGTGCAAACAGTGATGCTCCCACCACCTTCCAGTTGTTCCCTGTCCCCAAAGCCTTGCAGATGACACCACGGTGACCAGTTGCTCTCTTCTCTGACAGTTACTCCCCAGCCTGTGTGAAATGAGCTGTGGATCTCCCATCAAGATGATTTCCATCAACTACTGCAGATATAGCCCCATATTCATGGCTTGCTGCCGTGCGAAGACTCTGAAGTAAAGGAGAATGGGATGGGAAGGCTTGGTTCAGCAAAGACTTGATAGGGAAAAGTGCAGCAAACTGTGGTCTTGCCAGGTGAATTGTGCTAGGTTGCCCCAGCAATTGCTGGAGAAGGCCTCAGAATCAACGCACAGGGTTCTCCCAGCTTGCCCTTGAAACTGCAAGTGATGGAGATCCCACAACGCTCTCCAGGGCAGATATACCTCACTGTTCTTACTACTGAGAAGTCCTTCCTCATGAATGGTCTCAATCTTTATTCCAGCATTTTAAGCCCATTATATCCTGGCACAACCCCAAGGAGGGAGAAATAGCTTCTCTTACTTTCTGTAATCCTTTATGGCCATGTTGATGCATCTTTCTCACTCTCCTAGGTAGGCTATACAAGTTTTCCCTCCCAGCCTTCATAGAATCACAGAACTTTAGGGACTGGACACTGTGTGATCTGTGTTTTTGAAGCTTGTCCTACTAATGGCAGGAGTAGGTGGTTGCCTAAAATTAACCTCAGTGGCCCCAGAGCTAAAGAGCTCCTGGCAAGCAAGGTTTGACAGAGGAAATTCTACAGGACTGGAGAACACATTGACAAGGACGGTGTGCTGGAGGGCTCCTGTGCTGTTGGTGAGCTCCTGTCCACCTGTCACTGCCTATGCCCTGCATCACAAGCGCTTTAGTCAGTCAGTGCAACAACCTGGGGAATAGATGCTGTTTGCAACATGTTCTGTGAAGGAAAAAAGACTGTGTTGGGTTTATATGGCAAGGTTTTGTAAGTGGGGGCACTGCAGGAGTGGCCTCTGTGAGCAGAGCCCAGCAGCTGCCCCATGTCAGATCAGAGCCAGCTCCAGCTGGCTCCAAAACTCGTCACTGGCCACGACTGAGCCAGAGAGTGACATTGGTTGTTCCTTTGGAGGGCACATTGGAGAAGGGGAAAATATGCTGCACAGCAGCAGCTGGGAGAGGAGTGAGAACTGAGAAAGAATCCTGGGGACAGCCAGACACCAAGGTCAGTGCAGCAGGAGAGCAGGAGGTGCTCCAGGCACGGAGCTGAAGTTCCCCTGCAGCCTGCAGAGAGGCCCCTGGTGGAGCAGCCCATGGGTCCCACACGGAGCAGTTCTCCACGCTGCAGCCCGTGGAGGAGCCCCCGGTGGAGCAGGTGGATGTGGCCTGGAGGAGGCTGTGGCTCATGGAGAGCCCCCGCAGGAGCAGGCCCCGGGCCAGAGCTGCAGCCCGTGGAGAGGAGCCCACGCAGGAACAGGGGTCTGGGGGGAGCTGCTGCCCATGGGGGACCCGTGCTGGAGCAGTTTGCTCCTGGGGGATGAATGGACCCCGTGGTATGGAGCCGTGTGGGAGCAGGTCTTGAAGAGCTGCTGCCTCTGGGCAGCCCATGAGGGATCAGTTCAGGAAGGACGGCATCCCGTGGGAAGAACCCCACGTGGAGCAGGGGCAGGGAGTGACCGAGAAGGAGTAGCAGAGATGAAACATTAGGGACTGACCTCAGCACCTATTCCCTATGTCCCTTGGCTGCTTGTTGTGGAGGAGGTAAAAGAAGATGGATGATCGGGAAGGAGTTTTTAGTTTGCTTTTATTTCTCACTGCTCTACTCTGTTATCAATAAGCAATGAATTACATTAATCTCCCTTACTCTACGTCTGTTTTGTCCATGATGGTAATTGGTGAGTGATCTCCCTGTCCTTTTCTCAGCCCACAAGCTTTTTTTTTTCTTTTTCATTTTACTTTCCCCACCTGTTCTTCTGAGGAGAGAGAGTGACAGAGCTGTGTGGTAGTGCTGACCAGCTTGTTGGTATTAAACCACCAAAAGGACAAAACAGAAACCAACCAAGCATCTTCTGAGGCTTCCAGATCTGGCTTAGTCTGCTTGAGCAGCTGTGCTGCAGGAACTGATGCCGTAGGGAAACCCATAGCTGTGGTCTCCTCTGCTGCCACCTGCTCTGGAGGAGGAGCTCTCCTGGTTTATTACTGCTTTTCTACTTCTTGTCAGGCAATAGCATTTTGCAGGGACCTGCCAGCAGATTCCTGGGGATGACTGTGCTCAGCAGCTGGATATGGGTGCAAACGAAGAGCAGGACAGTCCTGGAGGGCACTTGCCTCTTGTTCTCAGACATCTCTTTCACAGTCATGATGCTCAGCACAGATGCTGTGCAATAAGCAGGAGCAGAGGATGCCATCAGCTACCTGTCTGCACACATGACTCAAGCCAGCCTCTGCTTTTGAGGCCGCCCATAGCCAAGCAGCTGTCTGCAGGGTCAGGAGACATCAGAGAGGAGGGGCTGCAAAGCAGCACAATGTCTTGTGGGGCAAGACCTACAAAGTTTAGGGCCCACACAAGTTCTTGCTGAAGGAGGTGTCACTTCAGGAAAGATGGATCAGATGAGTATGGATGTGTACATCTAAGCTGGTGCTCCAGTGACATTTATTTGACCAAACATGGGTATCTATGTCTATTCAAGTCATCTTTACTCCCTGGAGTGATGTTTCTCCTTCTAAATGCTTGCACCTGCTCAACTAAATTGTGTCCCAGAGTCTGTTACCCAAACTGATCAGCTTCCCTCCCCGATATTAGAAATAATGAAATGCAGCTGCAAACCTCATCTAATCTCTGGGACCTGTGGTGCACAGCAAAGCCATGTCCAGATCACAACTGGGCTGTAAAGAAAGGGAAACAGAACCTCGTAAGATTTATAACTGCTACCAATTGTCTCCAGGACCATTTTGGGGATCCCAGGCCCTCACACTCTCCATAGCAACCCCCAGCCAGCTCCCAGCATTGATGCTGCAGATGGGAGAACCTCTGCTGCTTCTGCAGCTGGCACCAGGTCTGTAAATCACAGCACCCCCTCCTGCCTGCCTGGCCTCCCCAAGAGTACTTAAATCAACTCTAAATGAGCTCTTTTAAGAAAATGTAGGCAATCAGCAATGAATTATTGTGAGGCACAAGGGCTTTCTTAAAAGCAATGAGCACTTATTGGTCATCTGGACTGCAGAAAGCACAGTCCTTTAAATCA
The DNA here is from genome assembly GCF_011077185.1 of Oxyura jamaicensis. Classification (NCBI taxonomy): domain Eukaryota; kingdom Metazoa; phylum Chordata; class Aves; order Anseriformes; family Anatidae; genus Oxyura; species Oxyura jamaicensis. The sequence continues at coordinate 4,659,700 of NC_048907.1, forward strand.
AAACCTGCAGGTCAGATGAAGCAATGCCTCTTTCTGTGCTTCCTTAAGCAGAGTTTGCCTCAATGGGTTGTCAGCATTTTCCTTCTTTCCCTCTGTCCTTTCAAACCATCCTCTTCAACATGATTCCTGTGTGTTCCTCTTCCATTTATCAAATGTGCTTTTATTAGCTGATTTTTAGTCTGAAGACTGTAGCTACTCTGGCTTTGGCTCATTTACAGAGACCTTCTGAAGGGCTTTACACCCTGCCCCGTTTGGAGCCACAGTGAGGCCAGCTACAGCTAGGAAAGACTGGAAAATAGTGTCCTGTTGCTGGACAAAGGGGTGCTGCTTGCTTCAGGGGTGCTGCAGTTTGGGAGCCTGGCACTGAACCTTTCCTCATCCACTACACTTGCAAACAACAGCTACAAATCTCAGCTTGGAGATGGAGCAAAATTCTCAGAAAACAGACTTTTTGGGACCTTTTCATTTGCCCCCTTCTATATGAGGTTATGAGGTTATGGGAAATAGATAAATGAGTTTAAGGTTTTCATCTTCTTGCCAGAAAAAATGAAAAAGAAAAAGAAAAGAAAAGAAAAGAAAAGAAAAGAAAAGAAAAGAAAAGAAAAGAAAAGAAAAGAAAAAAGAAAAGAAAAGAAAAGAAAAGCTGTGGTGTAAAAAAAATTGGAGTATTGTGTCCAGTTCTGGGCTCCCCAGTACAACAGGGACATAGAACTACTGGAGCGAGTTCAGAGGAGGGCTATGAAGATGATTAAAGGACTGGAGCACCTGTCGTACAATGACAGGCTGAAGGAACTGGGCCTGTTTAGCCTGGAAAAGAGGAGACTGAGGGGAGACCTCATTAGTGTATATAAATATCTGAGGGGAGGGTGTTAAGAGGATGGAGCCAGTCTCTTTTCAGTTCTGCCCAGCAACAGGACAAGAGGCAATGGGCACAAACTGAAGCACAGGAGGTTCCAGCTCAATGTGAGGGGGCACTTCTTTACTGTAAGGGTGACAGAGCACTGGGACAGATAGCCCAGAGAGGATGTGCAGTCTCCTTTTTCGGTGACATTCAAAACCCATCTGGATGCCATCCTGCCCAAGGTGCTCTGGGTGACCCTGCTCTGTGTGGGGGTCGGGCTAGATGATCTTCAGAGGTCCCGTCCAACCCTACCCATTCTGTGTTTCTGTGACTCTGTGATCTTAAGATCAGTGATAAAACCTGAAAATCAGCAAGAGTTCACAGAGATCTCCCTGTCTTGATGTCCAGGCAGAGGCTTGGGGGGGAGCACTTCCCCTTCGCCTCCCTCCATTTGCCTTCCCTGAGCTGTACAAGTGAGGGGGGCGATAGGATCAGAGCAGCCTAAGTGTAACACAAAGGCAACACATTCATCATCATCCTGATCTGCTCATTTCCGTGTTGTGAGATGGCAGTGACAGCTCTGTAATCTTACGTTAGAAAGTCATTGTTATGGGTCATATTCTGCCAAGGAAACCACAGGTAATGTTTTGACTTCCTTATCTGAATTTCCCTAGCTTAAAAGCATGTCAGAGTTCTCCCTTATTTTGTATGCAATGTCAAGAGAGTCGTGATAAAATGTCATTCCTCCCCAAAATATTTTTCCTGCAAGTGAGAGAGCAGCTTAGTTTCTGAGCAAGACTGGGGCAGTTTTAGGGTGAATAAAAGTGGAGCAAAGGCTGGAGTTTAGTATGGGAGAGAGGCTGCAGTAGTGGCGGTAGCACACAGTGTTATGACAACTGCTTGGAAAACAATGTCTTGGGAGAAAAGGATGTCAGGAGTTTCCTCTGCAGCCCTCAACTACCTCTCTCTCTGACATCTTTTCAACAAAGCATTTATTAATTATTCTGCAACATGAAGTCAGCCATATTTGGTGACGGACTTTGAAGATACTTCTCCAGCCTCAGTCACTCTAGCAAGTCCTCCCACCTGCAACGCTGAGAGCCATATGACGTGATAAATAGGGTAGACAAGCCATCCCTGCTGGCCAGGGCATGGGGTGTCTAAGTGCTGCAGTCTTGGTGGGCATGAAGAGTCCCAAGGCTAGTAAATCTCATAACTTTCCTCAGTTTTGGGTGAAAGGGATTATTGCCATGGAACAGTGAACTGTAGGGCTGCAGCACCCAGGCTGGTGTTGGGTATTAGGGCAGCCTCATGCATGATGCTCCTCTCCCCTATGACTCTGACTGGAAGCACATACATGAACTAGCTTCATCACTCCCGCTACCCCCACAGGCATCCACCTGCAGCTGTGGAGTTGGGATATATCTGAACATCAGGCCAGCAAGGAATGAGCTCCAAATAGGCCAGAGTGGCTTCAAAGGTGAAGCCTGCCTGCACTGTTGCCATCAGAGTGAGAGAGAGATTTAGGAGATAAAACTAAGTCAGGAAGTTCCTTGTTCCATATTGCCTGGATTCCTGGCTTTCAGTGGTGACATCCAAATGATTATATATGAAGGGGTGGGCACTCTGAAGTTTCTGTTTCTGAGTCTAGTGCAACCTCAGAGAAAGGGCTGACATAGATCTTCTCCTTCCTGTTCTCTGTCCTTCCCTCAGGTTCATCTCCTGCCCCACTCTTTGCAAGCTTTTCTATATATGTCATGGCAGACCCATGCTCAGCATGTTTCATTTTTCAGTCCGTCCTACTCATGTCACTGATCCAGCCATTCAGGATACTCATGAGTTCTTCTCGAGTCCACTTGAATGTAGTTCTTATCTTGAGGGCTCAGGTGCCTGAAACTGCCCCAGTTTCTTTGGAGTCTTCCCAAAACCATGAGGACACCATTTAGCAACACACAAGTATAGCTTTAAGCTTGTGAATTTGACAGTGAGGTGCAGTTAGACGTGTTGGAGTTATGTAGGGCACCGGGTCTATGAGGAGACATACTGTGATGCTCCTACATCATCATTATCATTATCAGTGGACAGCAGTGGTGTCTTTTGCCAGAAGTTGATGATTTTAAACCTGTACATGGGATCTGATGGCTGTGCCCAAGGTACATGTGTCTTGGACCAGTCCTGAGGAATGGCTCCTCTCTCGTGGCAGATGTGTGAGACCACCATTTTGCTGGGATCTCACCAGTTGACTTGTTGTTTCTGATCAGCCTGGATTTCTGGAGCTGGTGTAAACTCTTCTTGAAGTCTAAAGTTTTTTCTATTTCTAATGTCAGAGTCACTGGAGAGGCCATGTTCTAAAATGTCAGAGTATTTGTACTTTCTTTTGGGGATAACGGGTCAGTGACTTCATCAGGTATTCAACTCAGACCATTTCTCTTAAAGGTCTGTCCTTCTCAGTGCCATGATGGTGCATTCATTATTTCAAATTTCACGCAAATATGATTTGAAATGTTCATACTGATCTTAGACAAATCTTTGATACCTTTGCTTTACTTTGCATATTATTTCAGACAGTCCCCAGAGAAAGGGTGGTGGATGGTAGTTTTACACCAGGGCCCAGCTTGACCGATCAAGAGAAGGGTGGGTGAAGCAGATGCAGCAGAGCCAAAGGTGATGCTGTACTCCTTTAGAGGATGTGTCACAGGTGCGGAAGATGGCATGGGATCTTCCATTCCATCAAAGCCAATTCAGCATGTGCTTTGAAGTATCACACATTTTCTGAACCTTCTGTAACCATCAAAGCCCTTTGTTTTATCCTCTGGGAGTTCCTTCTCTTGGATTAGGTAATTTATAGTAACTCAGATGTTAAAATGCTGATTTTACACCTATTGTATTTCATTCGTTTCCTTTGCTAGATTGTTTGCTTCTAGATGTGATCTGATCAATGGCTGTAAAATATAAATTGAAATGAGTGGTCTCATGTCTCATGGTAGCTGACATCTATTTATTTATATATGTGTTTAATTCTTAAATCAGTGCCGTATATTAATTTATTAATTTCTATGGACAACTTGCAAGGCTGTGAAAATCTCAGATGCACCAAAGCTTACAAACATCTTAGCAGAAGGCTTAGTTGCAAGTGTTTTTTGATTTCTTTCTCATTTAGAATCCTCCCCCACAGTGTCTTTCAGCCATGGACTTCCCTTGTGACTACTGGGAATGGCTGAACTTCCTTCTAGGCATGGGGGAATCCTGTGGTTCTGAAAGCTGTAAGTCTGTTCCTCCTGATATTGCAGAAATTATTTTGCCAGCATTAGAAAAATTGCTTTGTTTTTGTGCAATAATTCTGCTATCAAACATTGGCTTCTTTTTTCCCCCCCCCTTTTTTTTTTTTTTTTTTTTTTTTTTTTTCTTTTCTTTTCCTGGAGATTGCAATGTTGTCTTCTCTGTTTTCAGTTGCTGTTTTAAATAGTCGGGCTTCCACATTTGCCTTGAATTATCTTCTCCCTGTTTTTTGAAGGTGCTCCCTTTAGAAATGATTTTTAGTGCACTTAGTCTCTCTCTTTCTCAGAGTTTTGTCTCACATTTGCTTCTCCTCTGGAGAGAAATTTTCTGTGCGTCATGGGACCTGACTTTCATTGTTGTTATTTCACAGACTTCTTGGACTGCAGCTGGTTTGCACTGGCAAATTTCAATGAAGTTCTAACTCGTGTGGAGCAGAGCTGGGGGGGACCTTTATTACAATCTGTCATGGCATGAGATTATTTTTACCTCTAAAAGGTAATGTTTTGATGTCCCTTTTTTCCAAACATTTCTTTGATCTCTGGAAAATCTCTTTTTGTGGAACACCACATCCTTCCCTTCCCTTGAATAAGGATGACAAAATGAAGGCACAAGAAAATTCACCTCTGGTGCTGTGCTGGTCCGAAGGATGGCTTTAAATCCAGATGCTCTGTTCCAATTTGGGGCAGAAATTGAGCTGGGAGTATTCTGTCCAAAAGTTTCTGGTTTTATTTTGTCCAGCTCTTTGCAAACAACCTTCCTAGGGTTGACGTAGGGTTTTGGTTTACTGCCTCATTTCAGCTCTGTCTTGATGTGGGTACCAGACTGACAGCACTGGGTAGCCTGCCATTGCACAGCTCATTCTTGAGGTTCAAATTTGAACTAGAGAGGAGGAACAATATGTTTGTCTCTGTGGTCTTCCCATGTCTCATTGTTGATTATCCTTGCTGTAGTGACTGGTGGGACAGTCCTTCTTCCTTCTGCTCAGTTAAATTACCATGCTACACTGCTTCTTCCTGTATTTTTCCATGATTCTGCAGCCCTATGGACACACAATTAAGACATTTCAGCCTATGGACATAACTGGTCCTCCAAGTTCACCTGTGGATATGGATTCTCCTTCTTTTGTCACTTCCGTAACTTTCTTGGTGTTTTGGTTAAGCAAAAACATCAGACCCTAAGACCTGTTGTAACTGCGATCAATAATAACAAACATATTCTTTCTGATAGTCTCTAGAAGCCCCAGGCAAGAACTAGAATTAGGCAATGCAAGCACAAAGCACAAATTCAGTCCCAAGTAAACCACCTTCCCTTCAGTCATTATCAGCCATCATCTTGCAACTCGCTGTCAGTTCTTCAGAGATGGCTCTTTTTTTATCTACAGCCTTTCCCCCTTCACTCTGATTAGTTGGAAGGCTGATCATTTCCCCAGAAGTAGCTGAATTTTTCTAGCCTATATCAATATTCCACTTCTTCCGCAAATGTCCTGTCATTTTTCTATCCCCACTAAAGCTGAAAGTCTCTGCAGCTTAGCAGGGGAAAATTTAATTAACCCTCTCTTTCCTCCCTCCCCTATCTAGATCATTCATGAAAGTGCCTGGTGAGTCTGGGTCTAATGGTGGCCCTGACTGCCTAGCACAGCACACATCCTCCTCTTGATACATCAACCAGTTAACATTAAGCTTCCGTTAGGATCATTCAGGCACTAGTAGTCATTCCTTCAATCTAGTATTAATACCTATTTCATGTGACATATGAGGAGAGAGTCAGTTGATCCTGTAACGTGTTGTCCTTCTGCCTGCTGTGCCCAGCTGAGGACGAAGGTACAGGTCTCTGCCTCAGGTCAGTCATCGTGGAGCTATGACAACCAGCTCCCTCACCACACTGGCTCTGTGGGTGAAATAGGTGTACACCAGTGGGCCCCCTTCCAAGCCTCTCCATGTTCATTTGGCCAGGAGATCCCCTGGTTGCTGAAGTCCATTAACACCTGCAGATAGATGCATGCGCTCTCACACTGGTAGGAGGTAAGAAAATGTATGTGCCATCAGCTTTGCAGGCTGGTGAGGAGTTTTAGGAACTGCTGTGGCCATTACATTTTAGGTGCTGACAGCTCTTGGGGAGGTTTGTTACTACGCCAGCTACCCTGCTTTCAGAGACCATCCGCTCCTGCTGTTTCGCACACATTGCTCCTCTCTGTCCAGCTGGAGAGGAGGGGATGCTGTGCTGTGGAAACAGGCCGGAGTCCCAGGGAAGGTGAAGAGGAGGACACTAAACTTGTTTGATTTCACTTCAGGCCATGATTTTGAACAAACTAAATCATCAGGCTCCCCCACTCCCAATCCCATCACAGGAAAGCCCAGAAGGACCTTCCAAATCTAGGATTAGCCTGTTCCCTGATAATAGCCTCTGGGCACCGGCAGCTAACATGAGGGTAAAGAGCCATGTGTCACCTTCAGCAGGATTTAAACATGTAAGAGGAGAGAAGATTAGAGGAGAGACATTAGCAAATGTCAAGCCATACATTTGGGAATGGAAAAAAACTTAAGTTGACCTCTGGACTGCTGGGAAAGGAGCTGGAGTATTTTGATAATGGAGTGGATTTAGGGATTTGGAAAGTATTATCTTGAGGATGGAGAAGACATGATGGCTTCACTAAAGGAAGCTAGCAGGACCCCAGGCACCATCCATCCTGGGAAGAATAGGGATCCAGAAGATTTTTTATTAATATAGAAGCCATGTACAGTTCTGCCACCAGCAGAACCTAGCAGTGCACTCAGCGGCTGACACAGGGACCACGGACTTTTCTGGGGCAGGACACAGACCTTCCTCACAGATGAACCTCACAGAAGAACAAACAGTGAGCAAAGAGAAGTGCAAGGCTTTTCTCAGGGCGAAGGAAGACTTACATTTGTGGCAGTGTGAAGAAGAAAGGATGATGACTAGGAGAGGAATGCAGGCAGGAGACACTTGCTGCATATAAACAGCAGAGATGAGGACAAGGCTGTTACTTGATCTGTGAATCTGGGGAGGTAAATGTAGGTACATCAGCTTCCAAGACAGGAACATGGCTGTTGCTGGTGCACCAGAGAGCAGGCACTTGTCTGATTTACTCTTCTGCCTTGAATTGCATCAGGTTTGAGAAATCCCAAAGAAAGCAACAGTGTCAGAGCCTTTTCTGACTCTTTTTTTCCCTCTTTCTCTCACTCTTTTTTTTTTTTTTTTTTTTTTTCTTCACCTCCAGGTTGTAAGATTTGAGATATTTTGCTTGTAAATGTGTATACTTCTTGTCAGGTGCCATTTTGATGTTATTGCTCTTAACATCAGATGTATCCTGTAGGTTTTATTTTTCCAGGTGCATTTTTTTTTTTGACTCTGATATAATGTCTGTTATGCCTATTCTTAATTTGTCCAACTTAGATTTTTGTTTCTTTGTTTGTTTCCACTCCAGTTAATTCCTTTGATGTCATGATTCCTTTTTCCCCTAAAATAGCAGTTGGTCCTTGGTCTCCATCCTAGTGCTGAGGAAATGAATTAAACAAATAAAGATGGCAAATGAAATAGCAAAAAAGTTCACTTAGTATCATGAAATATTAATAGCCACTTAATATTAGGGGAAAATTAGTCCTCCTGCACTAAAACTGCTCTGCATGGAGTGACTGAACTGCAGGGTGTAAAGTTTGTGTCCCCATGGAGATTTCCAGGTCCCAGCTATAGGATGAAGGCTGTCTTCAATAAGCTTCATGGTTTGGTTCTTTTAATTAAGTAATATGCTTCAGGGCCTGAAGCAAAATGTGTTTCTACAACCTCCCTTTCTCAGACAAGCCTGGCAGTGGGAAAGCATTGCCTCCCTAGCCTGGCATGGGAAGGAAATGCCTTCCCTGTCAGCTGTGGAAGGCAAAGGTTATTGCTTTGACAGAGGAGTGGTAGAGTGGCAGGATTACCCGGTCCTGGAGAAAAAATGACTCTTACAGCGTCAGCACTAAGGAAACCTTCTATTTTCTCTGAAATTATGCTAAATGATTAAGCAACTTGCTGTGAAGTAGCACCTCTGGAGAGGGATGCCCAGCTGAGGTGAGACATCCATCATCCATTAGGAGTGGTTTGTGGAGAGTGACAGTAATCCAGCCATGGATTGATGTGCAAGCCTCCTCCTAAGGACAGTGTAAGAGCACTGTCAAAATTAGCTGACAAGGCCCCATTTCTAATTTTTTATGAATGTCAGAAAACCAGGGAAGCCCCAAAGGCAGGAAAGACCAGTCCCACACTGCTGGTAAAAGCCAGCAAGTTGGAAAACCCAGGAGATACGGAGAGGCTGGGCAGGTCGATCTCAGTGCTGTGTGAGAAAAAGGAAATGTTAACATAGGTAGAGATCAAAGACATAGAAATGCCATCAGTTTTAACCAGCAGATTTCCCAGAAAATATTCTTAAACCTGAGCTTTTTTTTTTCTTTCTTCCTTTTTCTCATTTCCTGGGATTGTTTCTAGAGATATTGCTATTGCATGGACTAATGTCCTGGTGTTTTAGATGTGGACAAGAAAAACATTTTCTGGTCATGTATCTGTATTTTCATTATATATTTAGACTTATGTCAGGCACTAGATTTACTTGGTCAAATATACACTCTCTATTGAATCAATGGACAGTTATTAAATGGATTAAGAAACAGGCAGCTAAAAGCTCTCAAAATGCAATTGCTGTAGGAGGATCATTGACAAACAAGCAGCTTGCACAGTATCCTTGCAGGCTCCTGCTTTCCCCCCGTGTATTTCACTATTTTTATGAATGATCTAGAAAATATATATAAATTAGTTGCCCATAAAGTTTGTAGCTGACTCAAATTTTGCCATGATAAATAATGATGAAGGCAAGTCTCTAATGCAGAGCAATTGCAATTGCTTGGTAGACTGGCAACAGTGAAACAACATGAATTTTAATACAGCTAAATGCTTGGTCATCCATCTCTGAGAGCAGAATGTAGGGCACTCCGTCAGGCTGGGAGACTGCCTGCTCCAGAGCAGTGACTCTAAAATTGATTTAAGGGCTATATTGGATAAGAGGTGATTATGAACATTTAATGCCCTGTAGTGGCAAAATGGATGAACATGATCTCTGGATGAAGAGGGGAAGCTGAAGACAGAACAGGGAGTTTTTATCCACCTTGATTAAAAAACTGGAGGATGTTGTCATCTACTGTAGCTGTAATGAAACCTAATGGCTGAACTGAGGGCTTTTGGCAAGGAAATGTAGTGCAAATTCCTAATGTTATATATGAGGTCTTTGAACTCAGTGTGGATATCTGTTGTAGGAGAAGTGGGCAACTCAGCCAAGCTCCAAGGGCTGGTGGCAGGGACTGCTGCCTCGCATGAGACTGAGGGCTGCAGGCTGGGATCGTTTCCCCATTGTTTGCTTCCTGATTTCCATGCAAACAGGAAGGTGTATCATTAGCATCCTATTGTACTCTTGTTTAGCTTGGCTTCACAGAGTCTGCACATCTCAGGGAAATATGTTTATAGAGTTGTGGGTGTCGTGTTTCTTATCTGACGAGAGTGAATGAGAGAGCTGCATAAGGGCAGGCAAGCATGTCTAATACCGAAACTGCAAAGGAAACAAAGCCAACTCCTGATAAAGACAGCGGCAGTTGAATTTGCACACTTATTAAAAATCAGTCCTGGCTTTTATTTGCGAATGAAAGAATGAGCTATATTACTGTGTGGGAATGTGTGCCAGGGAGCTGGGGAGAGCAGCAGGAAGGGATGCCAAGAGAGACGAGGGAAAGGAGGCGGTCCATGGCTAGCCTGGGCTGGTTTCCCTGTGCACCAGTGGAGGGTCCAGGTGACCAGAAACGTCCTGTGTTTGCATCACAGGGTGTTCTTTAAGACAGCTTTATAGTAGAGACCTTGTATTTGATTGCATGGCTCTGACACTCTACCATTCGAGGTGATGACTCATGGGTTGGGATGAAAAAGTTTGGTTTTCCAGGCTCAGAAAGGAAACGGATATAGAAATATGATCCTCAGCCACCCACAACTACCGCTCTCATGTTTTCTTTTCTAGCTGTTGTTCGAAAAAGTGTTTGTGTTGAAAGTTGAAATTGAAGTGTTCTCTCCATCCCACATTTTCTCCCGAGCAGTTTCTTCAGCTGCAAAGGTTGTCTGTGTCCCTGCAGACAACAAAACTGAGGTTATGTGCAATTTTCAGATTATCTGGAGCTATATTTCCTTCCAGTCTTTCCAAAATTTCCTTCTTTCATTCCACATTATCTGCAGATGCTAGGCCTGTAGCAAAAGTTGACATAACCGTTATTTTAGGAGAAAACTGAGAAAAATACCGCCTAGTGCAATGGGGCACTTCCAGTGCTGAAGATGTGGGGGTGGGAGTTGCAGCTGCCAGGTGGGGAGCAGTCCCAGATGGCTGGGGGGAGCAGGTGTAAATGCCATCTGCAGCTTTACCTCTCCTGTTCTGAGTCACTCACACACAGTGCTTCCACTAGTGCTGGGTTTGGATGTGCAGGAAATTCTGCTTCTTTAGGAACAATATTTTGAAGCATTTCTGATATACTTTGAGAGATCTAAGTCATCTCAAGAACAGGAGTATACATCTTTTGGGCACCTGTTTGTCCCTGATTTTGGACAAATATCACACAGATAACACCAACTTCTGTAGGCCCTGTTGTGATTCACGGTGCTTGTTTTCTCACTTCATTCCTCACAGTGTGAGGATTGCATGGTGTGGATGTCATAGATGGTCCTGGTCATGAAGTATGCTCAGTGCATTCCATCCATATAGGACTGAAATGAGGGTCTTGACCACTTTTAAAGTCCTCATCCAACCTGGAATTTTCTAGGATTTACTGGGCTGGGTATGCATTTGGTCAAAAGATACTTTGCAAAAAGTATAAAAGACAACGTGGCAGGGAGGCAGGGACATGTCCCTAATACGTGCCCCTGGGGGCTGTGACGTGGAGAAAACACATTACATTTCTCCCAGGCTGTGAGGAAGGAGTCCACTTCCTCTCCTACTCGCTGTGCTCAGTCTGGGCAAGCTTTGCAATAAATGCACCGTTGTGGTTTTGTGTGGTGGTTCAGGACTGCAGCAGTCACTCAGCATCCAAGATGCATTCATGACAGATGATCATGTGGATTTGGAGAGTTCAGGTTGTGCCCACAGATCTTCATGGACAATAGCATCTGTCTCCGATTGTTCAGTGAGCCTTCCTTCTGATCCAGGTGAGGTGGCAGAGCATAAGTGTAAGGAGTCCTCACTGAATCATGGCCTAGAATATCCATGGGATGTTCCTATGCCTATCCATAGAAAAAAAGTGGTAACTAGATCAGCCTTTTAATGCCTAAGAGAGAAACCCCATATTAAAGGTATGAGGAAAGTTTATTCTTTTTAAGTAAACCATTTTTGAGAAGCATTTTTAGCCTGTGTTGATAGGTAGGGGTTACTGGCTCCTTATTTTTGTGGACCAGTGCTGCAGATTGGCTTCTGGATCATGGAAGATGATGGAAGATGTCACTGCCAACCAATTTGCGTTTTAAGATTTGGGCACAACTGTGAACAATGATAATATTTCTGCTCGAAGGAAAGTGGATATTTTGGGTACACGATTTGTTGCAGCAAGGAGTTACATGGTAAAATACATAACCACAGACTAGATGGCAGATGCAATTCAGCATTTATAAATACAAAGTAATGTACACTGGCAAACAGCCCAGATCCTTACCTAAACAAACACAAATATGGGTTCTAAATGAGCTATTGCCACTCAGCTAAGTGATCTTGGGGACTTTGTGGAGGGCTCTCTGAAAACTTCAGCCTGATGCTGAATGATGGTTAAATAGCCAACAGAGTGCAGGAACTGTGAGGGATGGAAAAGGACATCTAAACTTCTGTACAAGTCCATGCTGCAGTTGCATCCTGAATCCTGTCCTCCTACCCCAACAGTGAAGAAAACCTAGAAAAGATATAGAGAAGTGAAGCAAAAATGTCTGGAGCAGCATTGATGCAATGACCTATGACTTAGTGAAAGCCTGAAAGAGTAGAAAGGTTTCAAGGTCTGCTAAAGAGAAATGAAACTGGCTCAAGCGGGTCCTGGACCGCTGTTTTCCAATGAAAAGATGCCAAGGCAATGCTCACACCATCTTGTGTTGCCTTTCCATCTCCATCTACTCCTGATCACTCTCAGACCAACCCAAATGCCTCTTTGTCTGAGTCAGTGCAGCTTTTCTTATGTTACTGTATTATAATGAACAGGGCTTTTCTCCTCATTTCCTGGCCTCACAGGGAATTACTAGGCTATAATAATTGGTACAAGTGTTATTGTTATATGGAGACCTAATGATTCCTGTATTTAAATCCCTTGATATTTTCCCCTATAAAGGATTCTCATGACCTTTTCTTTGTGAATCTTTCACACCTCCATGGCTTGCAGCAAGTCTTTGAAATTCAGCAGGAGGAAAACCCTCTGGCTATAGGAGAAGGTTTTTGTTTTTTTTTCCTCCTCATGAAATTCATATTCAGATTGGCTGAAATATAAACTGTTAAGTATCACCTTTTCCTTCCTTCCCTGATGCTGCTGAGAGAAACACTGGCAAACCACCAAAAGAATAACCCTGCCCAAAAGTCAGCCTGCGCCAATGCTGCTGCCAAAATGCTGGGAGCACTGGGGAGCCCCTGGCAGCACCAGCAGCCAGGAGCTGCTTTGGCACCTGCCTGCGAATGGATGGAGCTGCCCTGGTTGGAATTTGTGCTGCACACAGCTCACGTAACAAGTCTCGTAGTTCAGCCCTAAGCAGTGCTGAAGAATCAGTATTCAAACCCCTCTGGAGATTGGTGAGGAGGAAGTCTAAGAATTGCACATGATACAACTCGCTTTTACCATTTTCCCTTAAAAATGTCCCTGCAATATTAAGTCTGAAAATCACATTAAGGGAGTATGATTTAGGTGGAAAAGATGAACACCTAGAAGTTAGGAAATGGCACATCTATTGCCTGGATGCATTACGGAAATGACCTTTCATTTCTGACCGTATATTGCATTTTTCCACTGAAATTCTGTCTTATTCAGGGTAGAGACTGGATATACCAATGAGCAGAACTGAGGTTGCACTGACAAAGAGAATAAAGAGCACCACAGTCCCAAAGGTTCATGGATCAAGACGCAGTCCCAGAGAGTGTGGGATCACAGACTGTACCTATAGAAGATTCTGGTGCCTAAACATTGCTGCATGGTGCCATTTATGTCACAGCTGGCTCCAGCTGCTGAGCACAGGTCTCCCAGAGGAGCTGTGCCCGATCTTCCAGCACTCCTGTTGGCATATCATACCCTCAGGTGTGCCTAAGAGGGAATTAGCCACTTATTTTTAGACAGCTGTGATTCAGTACTGGAACAAGATGTATGTGTTTTCATAGAATCATAGAATGGTTTGGGTTGGAAGGAACCTTAAATAAAGACCACCTAGTTCTAACGCCCTGTCATGGGCAGGGAGACCTTCCAGCAGATTAGGTTGCTGAGAGCCCCATCTAACCTGGCTTTGAACAATTCCAGGGATGGGGCATCCGCAGTTTTTCAGGGCAGCCTGTGCCAGCAGTGGTGTGAGCTGGGACACCGAGCTCCAGCAATAGCCCAGGGAGATCAAACTGACCCAGTCACCTGAGCCTGGAGAGCAATTGAGCATGCTGGATTAGACACGGAGCGTCGGTGACCCACGAACTGTTCACGTCCACAGGGGTGCCTGACACCCCGATATCCCCACAAAGCTGCAGATATGCCACAGGACCTGCAGCAACCCCACGATGTCCTGCTTCAGCTAGCTGCCAGGTGGCTGCCTGCGGGTGCTTGCCAGCAGAGACCTGCTCTGTCAGTACCTGCTTCAAGTCCTTGGTTCCCCAGAGCTGTAACGCTGCTTCCTGCTCCCAGGTGGGAGTGGTGGCACAGCCCTTCTCTCCCCTCCTCCTCACCCCACAGCCACTCCAGCTGCACCATCACAAAGTTTGTGATCCTCTCTGCAGCAGAGTGAGGAGGCAGCAAATGGGAGGGAAGATCCAGGCGGGGGTGAGACCCATCCAGATCAATTCTCCTACCTCTTTCACTTCTTAACTTCAATTTGAAATGAGTAAAAGTGCTGCCCTCTTCCTTTTGGCACACATGCACTCACACACAGTCACGCACATGCAGACCCACCTTTGGCTACAGGGCAAAGTGGAAGACACTGAAGCTGCTTTAGAGACAGTCTTTCAAAGCCATGTGCTGATTTTCAAACAATACCAGTTCGGAACAGGGAATTAAGCAGCCAAGGTGTTTCTGTACTATAAACAAAGGCAAAATGCTGTGTGCATCAGCAAAAGGCTTTGTATTGTAAAGCACTCCCTTTATGCCCAACCAGGAGAGAATTCAAATGATTATTGACCCTCCACTGTAGGAAAGCCGCATTATAATATCTCCAAATCAATAGAGACAAGTGCAGAGCGGCAGAGAAAGGCCACGACTCTGCAAACTGCAGAAAATTGCATTTTGCTTTGGCCTCTTAAAAAGTTTGCAAAGCATCTATTAGAGGCCCCCGGAGCCTTTTCTTTCTAATTGCCATGTTTGACAATGCGATCGCACAGGGGACTAGCGGAAAGACAGATAATGGACCCACTTTAATTGCTTCCCAGTTCCATGAGTCATAACACTTCTGAGATGGCAAAGGGGAAGTACAGCAGTTTGACTGAAGGAGGTTTCTGGCTTTTAAGAAAGCTCTGGAGGAACAAATGCTAAGCTCAAAGCCAAACTCTTGGAGCGACTGGAGGTTCCAGGTACTGGATTTTCTTTCATCTTCTGCTTTTTACTGGAACTATCCAGTTAAGTTTTAATCATAATCTGGAAGGGGTAGGAATGGCTTCTCATCTAAGAGGCATGTTACTCCAAGATCCGTTTCCTCAGGGACAAGCAGAGCTGAACCCAACACTCCAGGAAAATGAATGATGGCGATTGCCCATGCCAGCCAGGCTGAGGCATAGCAGGGTTCTTCCTGGATTCCTCTTTTCTTATGTCCTCAGCCAGGGCTCTGCCTATCTGGTGACCTTCATACTCAGAGTAGCACCCACTGGAACCCCTCAGCATCACAAATCCTTGGTCTGTGTCAGGAAGAGCAGGAGCCCATGGCACTCACACTACTCCTGGAAAGTTTTAAGCTGCATCTGTGTGGTCTTAGCTTGACCACCCTCTGAAGGGCCTCATCCTTCCCCTGCATTTTTTGCCAAGGGAAACAAGGTATAGTGTGGTACGCAGGACAGTGTTCAGGCTCTGGGCACTGTCAGGATGTGTCCCTTCCCGAGGGTCTCTGGGGAGTCTTTCTCAGCAGGAAGGGGCTTGGGTCTGTGATCTGAGTTGGACCCCAAAACAGGGGCATGTTTCAGGCTGATAGGCTCCAGCCCCAGAAGTGCTAGTTGGCGTAATCCAGTCTTGCAGGACTTGATCTAAAGCAAGACATTACCTGAAAATACAGAGGTGTAGTCCAGGCAGACATTAAAAAGCTCTGCTGTGCTCCAAGCCATCCTAAATTTGTGTGACTTAATTAACATGTCCTGACGTCAAGTCTTAGCAATCTTCCTGTCCCAGGACCCTGCCTTGTGCTCATCCCAGTCCTAAAGTGGCCACTCACTTAGCAACTGGGCAGTCAGACCCAGGTAATATTTGCTTGGAGTTGGACAGGTGAAACTATCCTGCTGCAAAGTCCGCGTGCCTCACAGCACTTGGTGGGTTCTGCAGATGGGGCACGCTGAGCATGAGGAAGTTACCCGTTTGGACCTTGAACGCCAGTGATGGAGAAGCTCCTCGGAGTAGCAGGGGCAGGCCAAGGCACAGTCTCTCCAGTCTCTGCTACAGGACTGGGAATAAGGGGGCTGCAGCATCACCTTCACTTCCCAAGGCTGCCTGTGATCTGCACCCACACCTGTGCTTGCTTCAAGCCCTGCATGGGCTGGACACTCCGGTGCCTGCTGGGCACTGAGCTTCAGCATGGCTCAGCCAGGACACTGTGGAGCTTCACAGCAGGAGAGAAACTGGAAAAAAGCTTTAGGGGGTGATTGACAGCAACTGTCTCTGGTGGAAAGAGCTCATCTGAGCAGCTCATGAACACCAGGTCCCTAATTAAAGCACACAGGCTAGCCCTGACTGTAATTAATTTCCCTGTGCTGCTCCACTGGCAGCCAGCTATCAGTGCCACTGACTCACAGCTCCCGGCAGCTGCAGAGGCAGCAGCAGCAATGGGAGAAAAAAAAAAAAAAAAAAAAAAGGAGAAGGATTTGCTCCTTTCCTTCTGTTCCTTTGTGCTGGGGAGAAGCTGTAGCATGTCTTGAGCTCTGCACACACCCAAAAGCTGAGACAGGACTTGGCTACTTAGCCCCAGCAGCTCTGCCTGTAAGATAGGGGCACACCGCGCACAATCATCAAGGGATGCAGAGGCTGGAGGAAGAGGGGAGCGTGGTTGTCTAGAAGGGCTAGCACAGGGCAAGGTGGTATTCACATGCATCCCTTGTTCTCTGCTGGCTGCTTCATGTTCTCTCTTTCTCTCCCCATGCATACATATATTTATTATGCACTTGCCTCCCTCATCTGGAGCTAGACCAGGAGTACTGTCACTGTGATTCCTCTCCCACAGGAATGGTGCTTTGCATCCATTCTGCTGAGAGCATGTCACGTGTTTAAGGTGTGTGGATGCATCTGGGTCGTGGTTGGATATTCCCCGAGTAGGCTGCAGCTCCTGCAGTATTACCAGGAGCAGCTGGGAAGAGCCATGGAGTCTGCAGTGGTGCCCACAGCCCAAAAGCAGTTCGGCTGGAGCATGTCACATAGCTGCAGTACCACCTGGGTCCCCAGCATCCAAATCATGGAAGAGGCTCCCTAAGGGTGTGATTCTCTGGCTGCAGTTTTTCATTATCAGCTGGAGAGGAATTGTGCTGGTCAGAGGGATGCTGACATTGTTTTAATTTCCCAGGAAGCTCCTCTTGGTGTGACATGTCTCCAGCAGGGGATTTCAGTTGTCTCGTGTTACTTTACTCCATACAATGGGACGTGATATGTCAAAACATGACAGCCAGAATGTGTCATAATACTGCTCTCAACACACTGCCTTCCAGGGACGCTCAGCAGCTAATAATATCAGGCTCAAATTATCTCAGCATGCTGAGCTGTTATTTTTTCTCCCATGTGAACGATGATGTATAGGAGTCTCCTGTCTATATTGGACTGTTGGATCTCCACAGATTTATTAGCTGCGCTTGATGAATTATTTTTACTAGAAGGAATCTCAGAACTAGATCCCAGCTTTTTATGAAAGAAAAGTGACTTTACTATCTTGGCTTCTCGTTTTTTCCTGGATTTCTGAACTATGCTATTCTACCTTAAAGTGTAATGAGGCATCAAAATGCCTGAGCAACATTTTCGGTCTTTCAAGGAAGAGAAAACCTCCCACAGCTGCTGTTTGTGCTTGGGCTGGGGCTCCCCAGTGACTGGGAGGAGTGCATCCCTTTGCCAGAGGTGCTATAATGAGCTGGGAAGGAGACACACACGTCCCTGGTCACACATGGTTTTACACAAATGGAACATCCCGCTGCTACGGCTGCTGCCCATTTGTTTTAGCTTCAGTATGTGGTTTAGAGGAAGTGATTTAATTACTTGCCACTAATTGCTGGTAAAACATTTTTGAAACTGGCCTCATTCACACCAACTCTTTCCCAGGTCCCCTTTCAGAAGCTGGTGTTGGCTGCACACCCCTGCCTTACCTCTGCCCCTCCCAAACATGCCTCAGATGTGATGAATCCAAATACTTCACTGTGATTCGAGGCCCCATGGTCCCTTGCAGTCCAGCTCCTGGGAAAGCAGGTGGTTATCACCGTGAAAAAAATATTCCTCTCGGGGGCTCTTTAACCCCACTGGGTTGCCTGCACTCTTGGGATGCACAAAACCTGCTTCTGCCTTGTAAGCTTTGAGGAATCTCTGAATCAAGGCTTGTACATGATTTCCTCCAAGAACAGCACTGCCCTCTGGAAAACTCTCTTTCCTCCTCTTCCTCAGTGGCACAGATTCAGAGGGCAGAAGAGAAAAGGGGAAGGGAAGCCCAAAGAAGTGGTATAAAGGTCTGACTATTGAAGGATGCTCTTGGCTCCAAGGCCTTTGCAGGCAGGTCTGACCTATAAGTTATTCTGAGAATCCCTTGCAGTTATTTCTTGCAGAAAGACTGGATCAATCAGAAATTGTTCATGGAAAGTCACAGAAGCCTTATCTTACATTTTGAGTGCAGGCAGGCAAGGAGCTGGTCGCACTGGATGGGACGCAGAGTTGCCTAGCACAGCTCTGCCACTGCAGGTGCTTTCTCACAGCCCAAACTGTGCTAAAGGTGCCTGTGACAGAGACAAATGGCCCCTGAGGAGACAGCCCTTTTCCCAGAGGTAAGCTCCTTAGAACCAGGCTTATTTTAGATGTGCATTCAAGACCTATGATGCAAATACATGACTATCACTTACTTTTGTGACCAAAGTCAGAGGTCTCCCAAGTGCAAAAGGCCAAGGAAGTGCTCGGCATTTCTCGCTATGAGTTTAACTATTGTGGTAAGTGGTAGAATATTTTTAATTCTTCATTTTAACTGTTTGGCTCCCCTGGCATATGTTGTTTGTGGTTAATGTGAATGCACTTAGAAGGGTGATTTTCAGGCTCATCTATTAGTTGCAGAGAAAAGTGCTCTCCCATGACCCTGGCTAATCTGCATACTATTTTTGTTGTCCTTTAGGAAGCAAACTGCTGATTTTGGTGCTTTGCTTGAACATCCAGTCAGAAGTGGAGTCTTGCCCTGGGGCGTGTGTATGCTACAGCGAACCGAAGATTACAATAAGTTGTCAGCAGCAAGGACTGACAGCAATCCCCACAGAGATACCCATCCAGAGCCAGCGCATCTTCTTGCACAACAACAAGATAACCCTTGTGAGGTCCACCAGCTTCACCTCCTGTCGCAACATGACGATTCTTTGGATCCACTCTAACAACATCAGCCTCATTGAGCCTGGAGCCTTCTATGGACTCAACAAACTGGAGGAGTTAGATCTCAGTGACAACACAAACCTGAAGTCTATCAATCCTGTCACATTCCGTGGTCTTGTTCACCTCCACACTTTACATCTGGATCGATGTGGGCTCATGGAGCTCTCCACAGGGCTTTTTCGGGGATTGTTTTCCTTGCAATATCTCTACCTTCAGGATAATAATCTGCAGAGCCTGCTGGATGACACTTTCATAGATCTCGCAAACCTCACCTACCTGTTTTTGCATGGTAACAAAATCAAGAGCTTGTCAGAGAACGTCTTTCGTGGGCTAATCAACCTTGACCGTCTGCTTCTGCACCAGAACAGAGTCAGCCTGGTTCACCGCCGGTCTTTTCATGACCTTGGGAAAGTGATGACCTTATATCTATTTAACAACAACCTGACCGTGCTCACAGGGGAAACCATGGCTCCTCTGGTGTCCCTCCAGTACCTGCGCTTAAATGGCAACCAGTGGATCTGCGACTGCCAGGCTCGATCCCTCTGGAATTGGTTTAGGCAGTTTAAAGGATCATCTTCGGAGCTAGAATGCCACCTTCCCCCCCGTCTGGCAGGGAGAGACCTCAAAAGGCTGCAGAGCTCTGATTTGGAAGGATGCGTCGACTCTTTCAACCAGATTCGAACAAGTGTTTTTAGCACTAAGACCAGGTCTGGTAAACTGCCCACTGGGAACCCCCCTCTCGGCTCCCATGATGGCTCTGTGAAGTGCTGCCAGCCAGAAATGGATAAATCTTTTATATATGAAGCTAAAGGCAAGGCAGGTCCTTCTTCCCACAGCAGCCGGCCATCCTCCAACAACCCTCTCAAGGATAAAGAGAATATGTCCAAAACCAAGTACATTGAGACAGACCGTTCCAAAAATAGCAGCAACAAGCACATAAATGATTCCCCTTTTGGGACCTTCCCCAGCATTGTAGACCCTCCAATGACCAAGTTGAAACCGGAGTTTCTAGAGCCTATTGAACCTTCTACAGTCCCAACCAAAAAGAGGCAGGGCTGCTCTAAAAAGAACAAATCAAAGGCCCAGTGCCGCCTCACCCAGCAAGGAAACAGCTCCACGTTACAGTTCAGCCTAAGCCTTTTGATCCCTCCCTTGGTGTGGAGCTTACTGTTATTCTGCTAAAATTAACTCTTTTCCTGGGTTGATGACACTTTAATACAAGACTTTTGCTGACCTCCATAAATGTTACAAACAAAAGCAAACTACCATCCACCCTGAGAAAGCTTTGTTACACAAAAGTTAACTGGATGCCTTTATAAAAAAAACAAACAAACAAACAAAAAATCAAAACAAAACAAAAACAAAAGACAGACACTGAGATGTACATAATTTATTTGTCCTGAAACCTGTGAATTATACCTTTGATCTTCGGAACTGCACTTGCCCACAAAGCAGCTTTTGCTACAGCAGATGATAAAGAAATATGGTTTATTTACAGGAAAAAAAAAAAATGTGTAAGAAACGCTCTGAAAAGAATGTCTAAAATTTGTTTGTAACTTGACATCACACTGAACAATATTGCAGGTTCCCATTTGCAGAGGTAATGAATTTGATGCTGTTTTAATCCTATGTTTATGAATATTGCAGTTT
Organism: Oxyura jamaicensis; assembly: GCF_011077185.1. NCBI lineage: Eukaryota > Metazoa > Chordata > Aves > Anseriformes > Anatidae > Oxyura > Oxyura jamaicensis. Next base: position 4,680,490 of record NC_048907.1, read on the forward strand.
TTCCGTATTCATTCCATCACACCATGTTTACGGGCAGCATTTGTTAAAGAATGCTACCTTTTCCTTCACAAGATTGCAGTATATATAGATATGCATTTTATTTTACTTGTGTACAAGTATACAAAAAATATAAAATAAAGATTTCTTTTTCCTAAGTGGTTGTCTTCTGCAAGGGATGAAGTATGCTAACTCACTAAAAAGCTGAAAAATTGAAAGGGTGTTGAGTAATCCCCGATCTGAAGGCAGGCTGAGCATTTAACATGACAGTAATAAATAAGATATACCCAGCACAGTTATGCAAGCTTTAATTGGTGCCAACAAAGGGTTTCTTTGCACAAAACATGCTCTGCTGATGCTCCTGCTTCCCTTTGAACTGTCCCACATGCTCCCCCAACACCATTCATATTTCAAGATGCTCAGAATTGCAGGAAAGGTTAGCCCAGCCCCTCGAAGCTGAGGACTCCAGGTTGCAGGCAGAGGTAAACTGTCCCAGAAAAGTCAGACGGGGACATTTTTCTTCTGCCTGCACAGATGACTAGACTAAGCTCTGTGAGTAATGAATGAGAAGGTGGTTGCAGCGCACAGCAGCGCTCGGGCGTGGATTTATGAAAAGAGGTGTGACTCCAGACATGCAGCTCCTGGCCTGGCAGCTCAGGCCACGCTGGCTGTGCCACAGAGCTGGCATCCATTCGTGGCCGTGCCCACAGTGGTGCTTCATGTGATCGCTGTGCAAGTGACTTCATCTTCTATATGACCCCCGTCTTGACCTCAGGATGTTATGAAATTAAATCAGCTGATGTCTGGGTGTCCCCATACCACATCCTGGGCCATGAAGTACCTGTTTAGGTCTAGCTGTGTACTCCTTGCACAGGAGACAGCCCACTGTGCACTCTGTAGGTACACTAGGTTATGGCAGAGTTGTGCAGAGGGTTTGCCAGGAATTTGCTTTCCTTATTAAACTGTAGATTTTCTTGTGTGCTCCTCTCTCCAGGAAGAGTGTTGTGGTATTGTTGTCTGTACATGCAAGACCAATCTGTCATGCACATGCTATGCTAAACAGGAAGACTTCATGCTCACAAGTTGACCAGATAAGAGCAAGAGCTGTGTCAAGGTCCTAGAAACACATGCTAGAGGACTGTGTGTGAGGATGAGGGTCTCCAAGCTGCCTGGGCACCACTGAGGTTCGCAGCATGGGGACCAGTGCCCAGCTTCCTAGAACAACTGCACAGGGAAGAGGGAGGGACCATCACAAGCCAGGGGAGAAGGACAACAGGACGGCCAGCGCTTAGTCCAAGCCCTGCTCTAGTCATGAGTAGTCATGAGGAGGGGAGGGCAACCATGGGAAGGAGCAAGGGTGGGTGGGTGGCTGTGATGGTGCATGCTGTTAAGCTGGCGTGACAATATCTGAGACCCAGCTGCAACAACTTCTCAGGGTGTTGCTGGGTACCTTCACTGTCTGCCACAGCCAGCTTCCCCCCCTGTGAGTGACAGGAAGGTCAGTGCTCAAACAGTTGCAGTTGTGATCTGTCTCTTCCAAATCCATCACTGGGCCTGCCAAAAAGATGTGGCATAGACCCATGCCGGTCAGCAGCTCACTCCTGGCACTGAGACGGGGACTGGTCTGCCAGTACCAGGTGTATCACTGGGCAAGAGATGCTGTGGAGCATGGCCCTGGGATCACAGCAGATCTGCTGCCATCCCAGCTCCATGACCTCATTTCTGCAGATAAGCCAAGTGGTTTTCTGTTCAAATGCATTGTTCAACCCAAAGGATGAAGCAAGAAGTCAGTGCCCTGTGCTGACCCCCACAGTGCCTTGATAATCTAGATATCTAGATAATCTAGATATGGCCCTGACGATCCCTGTGCCTGCATGCTTGTCCAGTGTTCACACACACAGGTAAGTGATCATTACATTACCAACTTCACTCTGCCATAGTAGGCTTGATTTCTCCCCTTCACGCCAGTACTGGGTGTTTTCTGGGGGTCCTGCGTGCCCAAAGCAGGTTCTGTCCTCTCCTACACATCCAAAGCTTCTGTCAGAGTACTGAGGAGTTGAAATTTATAGCTGAAGTGGAAGCACAGTAGCAGAGAGCAGCTCAGCCTGGCTTGGCCACAGGATCAGCAGCACGTCAAAGCCCATAGAAAAGCCGGGAGAAGAACTGCCAGATGCTGTGACAGGTTGTCATAGAAACTTCCATTTTGGTCACAGCCTCAGGTTCCACCACAATTCATTTTGAAATAGTCAGTGAGTCTTGTGGTCAAAACGCTTGGATGGATACCTACAGATCTATGGGCATGGGGAAACCAGATGAAGTGGCAGAAGTCAGAATGAACCTGAGGACAATGGCTGCATGTTGTGGCATTTCCCCATGACAAATGGGCCCTGAACAGAACTGAGATTTGGGTTTGTCTGTGCCCAAATCAGTATCATGGGTACTTCTGTTTTAATGCTCCCTGTGGTTAACACGAAGCAGACAAGCACATTACTATTGCTTACCCTGCATGGACTGGGAGTTGCTTTATGCCAACCCAGTGACACTCTTCCTGCTTTCTAGAGCTTGACTCTGCCGTGCTTTCAGTGGCTCATAGGACTATACATTGGCCATAAGCCCAGAATAATCCCTTGTGCTCATTTCCTAGATTTCCTACTGTCCAGATGCCAATTTCTCTGTTTACAGACATCAGAAGGCCATTTGAAAGACATTTTATTGAAGATGGGGATGCAGTGGACAGCAGGAATACCTGTAGGAGGTTTGAAGAGTGAGAGGATGAGCTCTGGCATAGGTGAGGGTGGGGTGTGTGTGAAAAAGGCAGCCTCCTTTTTTTTTTTTTTTTTTTTTTGTGCTTTGCTTGGGCTGTCACAAGACTTCCAGGTGTGCCTAGATCTATTTAATACTTAGATGTCACTGAGTTAAGTTGGATTTACCCATCAGGGCTCAGGAACTTGTTGACTATTCCCCACATCACGATGCCTTCGCTCTCTTCCTTTCTTGCTATTCAAGTCACAGTCAATTTTCTGCTCAAGTACTTGATTGCCAGGGGTGAAATCAAATCGACAAAGTCACTTTTGAACAGAGAGAAGCCAGGCAGGCTCTGAGTGCGTAAGGGATGAAGTCTAGGCTGTCCTGGGAGGAGTGGACTCCTCATCACAGAGTAGCGCAGCTCTGCACATAGTGTCCTCCGTGCCTTACCATTGCACAGACCCTTGATAATGCAGAACCCACTGTAAAAACACAGTGGTGGAAAGACATTGTGTTCATACTCGCTTCTCTGACAGCATTTGATGACACAGATCCACACTCATCCTTTGCTGCCTGCTCCACATTTCTCCTTGCAACAAGCAGTACTAAAAGAGAACTCCTTTTTTCCAGATTTTCAAGTCCATCTGCAGGCACCACTGGGCTCCAAGCCAGCCAGAGACATGATTCTTCTTCCCCTTCTCACGGTAACAAGAGTGGGAAGTGATCTTCTGCCCCCTCCCATCCTTATGTGGAGGGCAGGAAGATGAGAGTGTACCTTTGCTTATGGATAGGGTAGTCCAATAACACGTCCTGAGGTGGTAATTCGTCCCGTCCTAGTGCAGGTGTGGTGAGCCATGCTCCAGAGGCCCCCATCTCTCTTTCCCATGTTGCCAAGCTGCAACATCTGACATGGACACATTTCATGTAAAAGTGATTTCATCAAACTGTTTTGGAAAGCTTTCATTTTTCTTTTTATTTCTGGATAACTGTGATTCACCAAGATCAAAACTTTATACAGGGCTTCTGTGGCTTTGACATCATTTCCATCAGCAAGACTTTTTTTGATCAAAGCTATAGAGAAGAGAGATGTAATGTGGTGTCAAATAAACCCACCAATGGTCTGGTTCATAAGAAATCCTAGATGTTGATTTGAAAGGGCTTAGGTGCTCTGATCCATGGAAATCAAGTGGTTCTATTGTAAGCTGGGGTATCTTGAGGATTCCTCACTTTCCCTGTCCAGTGTGCCTCCTAGACCTCAAAAGATGATCTTGCTGGGTCTGTGCATTGAAAGAACCTCCTAGGGCTGGGTCTGATCCTCATTGCTATAGTTGCTGCAGTGATCTTGCTGGAAACACATCATCAGATAACCAGAGAGGCTGGGGCCGTGGCCAGGCACTGGATCTTGGATAGTTTGTTCTCTGCCTGCTGCACACAGCAGATTGCTTTTCCCAGCAGTGTTTCAGGAATGGTCATTCTGCTGCATGCAGGGATCTGTACGAGCAACGCCCTGAGGCAGGCAGGCTCATGGTCGCTCCTGGCTTCAGACTTTATGAGTCTACAGCTGGTGGGTTCATGGCAGCCGCTTTCCTCTTCTCTTGCCCAGGACATCACTGGATGTGCAAGGACATAAAAATTACCTTTCCTGCCCTTCCACTGAACCAGAGGACACCCATTTTCAAGCTGGACCTCCAGACAGCAGCACATTGCATAGGTCCCCAGACTGAAGTCAGCATAAATTCCTAGGGCTTCTTAATGAAGTTCCTCTGGGTTCTGCTTTACCACATACTGGTTTTAAAGATGATGTTTCAAAGCTTTTCTCAGCTGATACTGAAGTCCCCATGCAACTCCTCTGTCTCTGGCGCTCATCAGGGACACACCAAATCTCACAATACTCACCACAGTGCTGTGAGGGCTGGCAATGTTGGGCCAGGGACTGGAACCTGCCTCTGGCAGTAGTCCCTGGTTACTACCAGGCTGCAAGGACTGAGGGTCTGCAAGCACCTGCTCATAACCCTGGCCCTGGGCTGCAGGCAGATACAGCAAATGCTGAGCATTTCTTCCCCGTTCTTCTCCAGTAGATCACAGAAGATCTTGGGGCCAAATGCCCCATTGCCTGTGACTGAAGGGCTGATGTTACACAGGATCTGCTAAACCTCTCTAGCAGCTGGGGTTTCCTCATCTCTCTGCTCTGAATTGATTAATTTTTCTAGATGCAAAGTTAGTGCATAGAAATAATAAAGTCTGGAAGGTTTTCTAAGTCCATTCTCTGTTTCTGGATTAGTTCCCTGTTGTTAGGCTGTAAGGGAGAAGGGCTATTACCTTCTGCCTTCCTCTCAAAATCAGGAGAGAATAAAAAAATAGCAGAGTCATTGCAAGATAGGGGTGGGCATGAGAAGAGGGAGGACAGGCAAGAGAAGAGGAAGTTTCTTAGGGCTGATAGCAGATCACAGTGTCATGATTGCAGATGGGAGACAGCACAGGCTCTGTGTATAGCCGTGAGAAGGACAAGGAATATGAAATTATGCAGAGACATTCCTTATAAAGCCAGGCCCAAAATCTGAGTCTGGGTAGGGACAGAAAAAGTAATTAGCGAATCTCTGATTTGATCCATAACTGGAGCACCTCACGGCGAGATGCTGATGCAGGTGAGACTTAACAGATTTGCTTCCCAGGGCATCTATAAATAGGGAAAACTGGGACTTGGCAAATGAGAGGCATGACAGAATATAAAGTATGCACTGCCCACTCACTAAACAATGAGGCACTGCCAATGACCCACCTTCAGTACAGCCTGGGAGACTTGTTCTAGGTCAGCAGGTACCAAAAAGGCCCAGCTGTCATCAAGGATAAAAACAGTGCATCTTTGGGGATGAAATCATAGATTTGATAGGCTGCTGCTCTCCACATGGCACCGACACCGGCGTGCTAGCTCAGATGAGTCACAGGGCTGGGTTTCTTTGCAGTATTTCAGTTGTGGGTGGCTCCATCTGCAGTGGTTTACTTGTGTCAGGGTCCATCTGCAGTGGTTTATTTGTGGGCCAGGTCTGTTGGCGGTGGTTTGTTCATGGCTCAGCTCCTTCGTGGTGGTGTGGTTGTGGCTGACTCCCACTCGCATTTGTTGGTCAGTGGCTGGTTTTGAGCATTATAGCATGGGCTTAAAACAGAAAAGGAAAGACTGCAAAATCTATTACAGGAAGGGTGTGCCATGTGAGAGGGCAGATAACATTTTAAAGCAGTGAAGCTGCACCTATTGGTTGGTTACGGCCAGTGGGATTTAATCTGGCATTCCTGCAGCTCACTGCGTGTCTCCTGCAACACGAGCAGTAAGTTCTGCTCTGCTTTCTGCACAAACTTGTCTGGTGTAATACCTCTAGAGAAAGATAACGAGCTCCACAGCGTGCACAACTCATGTGGACCTGCCTGTCCCCAGGGTCAGCTGCCAGCCGCACTGTGACATCTGTCACCAGGTCTTCTGTGTGATCCTTCCCAACACCCCAACAGGCCAGGGATCCTCCCTGCTGCCTGCCACAAGGTGCCCACCCTAGTCACCGGTGTGTCCATGTCTGGGATGAGTGACAGGACATCTTTCTTTTAAAGCACCCACCATGGACAGTCCCCAGATACAACAGAGCTGCCCCCCAGCTCCTCAGACATCAGCATCCCCACCACTGTCTTACCCAGCTTGAGGAGCCCTGTGGTTAGCATCTGAGCCTTGGGGTAAAGCAGTGGAGACAGCTCCTTCAGAAGTGTCACTGGCACATGTGCCATGTGGGTGAGTGTCATTTGGTGAGTATGTGGCTTCGGGCGAGCCACTTAACGCCCTGCCCAGTGCCCATCTGGGTGCAGAGGGGCTGGTGGTAGGGGACTGTGCTGGGTGTTCCCTTGCATCCAAGCTTCTCCATCAGCAAGAGAAGGACAGGATGCTCAACCGTGCTTTGTTTTTGCTTGGAGCAAACCCTAGAGTGGGCTGACTGAGGACTCTTATTTAGCTGCACGCTTCCTAAATAAGGGCAGAGCTGCTCTTTTCTTCCCCTTGTATTTCCATTCAGACCACAACAACAGCGGCGGCAGGAGCAGCCGCTCCCATGGAATATTTATAAGTTGTTTGCAGAAATGTCAAGAAGAGCCAGTGGTTGTATTAACACACTCTCAGAGCAGCAGTCTTGGAAAGTTATCTTATGTGATTCTTAGTCAAAGTGCTTTATGTAATAGTTACAAGTGCTTACAAATCCCAGTGACATTTTCTTGTTTCTTGACAAACAGCCGTGCAGTGTCCTGACACTGAGACAGGCATCAATCACTTTTGCTAGTTCATTAGTTGGCACTATCCTCCCCTCCACCCCGCAGTGCAATTAACACCAGGTTACCTGTAAGGCTTAATCCCTTTCTGCATGACAATTAGAGACCAAGCTCAAATAAGATGCAACTGCAATGGATAACAGGCGTGCTCATCACCTGGCTGTGTCAGACATTCTAGTTGACTTCAGGATGCTGAGAGTAAATGTTTCAATTCACCCTGGGCAGAAAAAGTTGGAACTTTAACAAGGCTTCCAAGTGAGACTATTAAATACTGCATTTTGCTAAATGCTGTTTTCCTCTTCAGTGTCTCTCCCTTGCTGTCCAGTTGGCTTCACTGGGATAGGTCTGCTGGGGATGAGGGTTGCTGAAGGGAAAGCAAAGGGAAATCACCCCAGAGGCTGGAACAATGCATAGATGTATAAGGGGTATCCATTCAAGTTTTATACTTTCCAGGTCCTTTTTGGTTTGCTTGAAATCACCCCATCAAGGAGTTCTGAGAATGATCACATAATTTCTAGGAGGTAGGGATGGAAAGTAGACTGGGGTGTTTAATTTTACTTTGCATGTTTTGAGGTTGGTTTTAGGAGTGTTTCCAATAGCTGCAGCTCACTGTAGGGGTTGAAGTACTAAGGTCCTCTGGACTCAGTGGGTAAGTTCTTGTGGCAGGATTAATTTGGTTGGACCTGGGAAGCTCTTTGGTAAACAACTTTTGTAAACTGGAGAGGTCAGGAATATTTATGTGCAGTCAGAGGAGCATTTGACTTCTGATTTGCTTCTGCCCTTGGAGTCTATTGCTTATTCCTATGACATCTGTGGGTTTTAAACAACCTGAATAGATCATTTCCAAAGCACAACATGAACCAGAGGGTGTCCCTTAAGGAATGGAGGTTTGTGGGAAAAAGCAATTGCTTTCCCCTACCAGAATGGTCTAATAGTTTCCAGGAAAGGAGAATACTGTAACACATGGAAATTCCATTTTTCTTTGTGTGCTTTTATATTACCGGTGCAGCTCATACGTTTTGCTAGAGCCCTGAGTCAGCTAATAGGCTGAATGGCCCTGACCAGCCTTACTCAGGGTCTTCACCCAAACCATGGGCCCAGAATCTCTGTCTCAGCTCAGCCTGGTGCTTTCAGTTCCTACCTGAGATATGCTGGAGGAGGGCTGGCTTCCAGCTCAGCCATAATCACATCTCAGCCTGGCTATGTAGCCCTGCTCCTCTGGAGCTCAACAGCAGGCAGATTTCCTGGTTTGACCTTGGATCTACCTCATCATTGTGGAGCTGCCTGGTGATCACTCCTCCTGACCAGTGGATTGAATTCCTGGCTTGAGCTTGGCGTTGTTTCATTGCTATGGTATTGCCTTATGATGTGGACTCTTGGCTGGACACCTGACACCATCACATAGTCTTTTCTTCCTTGCTTAGTACAGGCTGTGGCTGGTGGGTTCCCTGAAAACCAGTGGATCTCCCTCAGCCCGTCTTGCCTTCACTGAGGGAGCAGCCCTGCTCTTGCTGCTCTCTGACACATCTCAACAAATTGTAAAATTTGCAGACACCAGCTGTATGGCAAGGACCAGCAGGACAAAAGGGAACCCAGGTGGCCTGAAGCTTTTTTAAGGTATGACCCCAGCCTCCTCCAGAGTCACTCCATTTTGCTGCTTGCAAAATCTTTGTGGGGCTGGAACAATGCATATATGTATAAGGGGTGTCCATTCAAGCTTTATACTTTCCAGGCCCTTTCTGGTTTGCTTGAAAAAAAAAGAGAAGAAGGGTGGGTCCCGAACCATGTATCAAAAACTGAAAAGAAAGCATCTGCTGTACGCAGGGGTTGTCATAGCAAAGCTGAGTGACACATAATAATGATGAATTCAGAAACTTTCACCTTGATTTCCCTGCCTATTTGAGCTTTGAAGTGAGCCTCTAATATTATGTTAGCAGTTTATTGTGTGTGCTTCATTAAAAATACATCACAGACTTTTTTGAGCCAGAAGGGACGCAAATTAGGTCATCTAGTCCACCCTCCTGCTGTTCTGCCAGGACTCTGATCTTGCTAATGACTTCAGCCCAGCCCTGACAGGTGCTCGTCTGGCTGCCAATTGAAGCTCTCAGCTGACAGAGGGGAGCTAGGCTCAATGTGAGACGATTTCACTTTTTAAAAAGTTTCTGGCTTCTTGTTAAATGGCACTTTATTTCATGTTCCAGTCCCCCTGCCTGGCCAGTGCCTGAGCTGTGAGGAGGCCAGCTTTGTCTCTTCGGATGCCGTGCAGTTCCCCTTGTTCTTTGAGCTGGGCAGCTTCCGCAGCTCTGCCACCACCGTGAGGCAATGCCGGTGTAGGCAGGTGTGACACAGGAGCTGCTCACCAGTGGGAGGTTTTCTTGACTGCATCTGTTCTTCTGAGGGCACTTTAGTGGCAAGAAGAGGTGCAGAACAGGCAGGGTAGCTCCAGGACCCCTCCTGCAGTAGCCTGGTCTTGTGGTCTGTCCACAGCCCTTTCCCAGCTTTAGCTTTCCTCCATTCCTGTCTCCTGGTCACTCCTCTGGGGCAGTGTCACAAGCACACGTGTGAGCCTCTGTACTATGGAGGGAATAAGACTGCCCAAGTCTTCTTTGGGCAGCCAGGGAGCTGTGTGTGTACTTCTACACAAGTGATGCAGACTGGAGCTCCTGGGTCCGCCTTGGAGTTGGTGTGTGCCAGCTCTCAGCATCCTGGGAGCTCCATCTGAGATGTGTCCTGGTGAGGAATGGGCAGAGTGTGACCCAGCACTTGCTGCTTCTGGAGCAAGGTGTTTGGCAAGGGTCAGCATGATGCTGGCAGATTGAGGGGAGACATAGCATGAAGGCACGGGAGGAACCATGTATATTTTTTCCTTGAAAGACCATCATAACACAGTGTTGTGTGCTCTGGTCTACAAGTATGGTCTCAGCTCATGGGAAGATCTGAGCACAAGTGTCACTTGGGAGCATGGGGACCCTCCACTCACCCCCTGTGCACCAAGAACTGGAAATTCTAAGTGTCTTGAGGTGGTCTTTAAAGTCTTCCCTGGACTTTAAGGCAGAAGAGACTGGTTCCAGTCTGAAGATTCTCCTGGGGTTTTCTCAAGCTCTGTGCCTCCTCCAGAAGAAGGAGAACATAGCCCTTCGTCAGCTGTAATGACTGTCTGTTTTGAGTCAGGGCCACAGGCTCTGGGCTTTGCACTGCTTGGCAGAGTGCTGTGCTGAGCAGTCTAGATGACCTAGAAAAACCTCTTAATGTGTTGTTCATTTTGAAAGGGGCAATGGTCTTATCTAATCACAGACCACATCCTTCAGCACCAGAGCCACTGCAGCCAAGTTAACTCAAATCAGTAAATCACCATGCTGAGCTATTTAGAGACAGTTTTTAATGGTTGTAGCAACAGGAGGATAATAATGTAATATAGAAACAAAATGCACTAATATGCTGTGATGGGATAACTGGCATTCCTCCCTACCCTGCAGGGCCTTTGCAAAGCCGTGTTGCTCTATGGGGCTTTCTCCTTTCAATTGAGCACTCTTCCTAGAGCTCCTTTTTCCCTGGAACTCCTTGTTTGTCATCTCTGCAGCCTCAGGGAAACTCACACATTTCAAAAGCATGTGAGTTTGAGAGGGCGTGTGTGTCTTTCTTTTTTTGCTTTCCCCAACAATCTTATTTTAAGTCTGTCCTCCCCCTCTTCCCTCCTCCAGGTCTGTTTTGCCTTGTGTTAGCCCACTTGGGATCTGCACTTGGAGGTGATGGCTCCTGCCTGGGGGGGTTGCAGGGACACGCAGACCGGGCTGCTCCTGCCCTGGGACCAAGTACCTGCAGAAGCAGGGTCCTCCTGCTTTATTGGCTATAGAAGGTTCAGCAGGGAAGGGGCCAGTCCCAGGAAGAGTGGTTGCATCCCGAGCCCCAGTACCATGCTGTTGTGCAGGCAGGCTCTTTAGGACTTCAGGGACCTTTCCCATCCCTTGCCCTGGCCTGCAATGGGAAAGATAAGCAAAGCATAGAGGTCAGCAGAGTCGTTAGTCCCTGGTATCACAAGAATTATGGAGAATGGTAGAGCTCCTCTGAAGTACTTCTCTTCCACAGGCCTCAGTTTCTCTAGGAAGGGCTCAGCTTGTTATTACTGATAGGAGAAATGGAGGCAGTGGGAGGAAGTGGGGAAAAAGTCCCAGGTAGCCTTAACGGGTGATGGTAGGAGTGGGTTTTGGACTGTCAGGGCTCAATGAAGAAATATGGAGACAATTTAAATTCGTACCTGAGCAACAATCAGCATCATCCCTAAATAAGGCTGAAAACTGTTTTTCACTTATATATTGTTTGCTCTTTTGCATTTAGTCTCATGTTTCAGCAACAGTGGACTTTGGCAAGTCTGAGTCAATTTTGGCATTGCTGCTGTCTCCATACACAGTGTGGGCAGCTGTAGCTCACCAGCCCGGCTTTGCAGAGTGACCTTGCAGTAAAGCGATGCTATAGAGTTGGGAACTCTAGCGATGCTATAGAGTTGGGCTGCAGCCCCATGCAGTGCCATGAAATCCTTGGGAGCATGATCCCTGCAGTCCTTTGGATGATGAACTAAATGATCTCATGGTTTTTTCACAACGTTTCACCTTGCTCAGCCTGGGGTGCAATGACTGCAGTCTTCTTTCTACAGGCATTGTTTAACGTGTGGCCTGTTTTACCTTGCGCTGAATATAGCACTATAAATGGCCTGGTGCTTATTGCTATGGTACCTGGGTGCTTCCCAGCTGGTTCTAAACATTTCCAGGACCTTTGTAAAATAGGGAAATTGTTTTAACACTGTTGTAGGCAGTGCTCTCCAAGTGCTTGCAGGGCAGGGCATTTGGAGAGCAGAACATGGTGCTGCTTCCTTCTCATCAGGTCAAAACACACATGAGATTTGGCTTATCAAAACAGAAAAGTGCCAGAAAGTTGCTCCCCTTTAACAAACAGAATTTATTTGTTTTGGCTGCTTTGAAGATGCCACACAGGTTAAAAATATATATTTTTTAAATGTTACTTTTCCTTTCAGTTTAGCTTTCCTTGCCCAGCATTGCACATGCACCTTTAGTGAGAGAGGTATAAATATAAATCCTTGAGGGATTAAGAGGTCAAAAGAAGGAAAAGTTTGGACCCAAGACAAATGTCATTGTTTTTCCTTAAGCAAACAAAAAAACAAACTTCAGTCAGACTGAAAAGAAAACTGTGTGGTGTGTTCAACAAAAAGTCTGATAAACTGATTCTATTTTTCTATTTCAGGTTTCTACAGTGGAAGCAAAAGCTTGGAAAATAGCAACCTGAACTTGGGCACTGGTCCCTGAGCAAGTCAGGCAGTGGCTGTCTCCTCCCATCAGCCCATCCCTGGGAGCTCTGCCAAGGATGAGGAACGCAGGTCTGAATCCCTCCTTGATGGAGGTTTGTGCAATTGCCCCTCGGTAGAGCAATCTCACCCGTGGCCAGCCAGGGAAGAGGAAGAAAGGTACCATTGAGTGCCCAATTTTCCTTCTCCTGCTGTGCTGTTTTGTTGTGTTTATTGTGCTGAAAGCCCTCCCAGATGGATCTTCCTGTCCCTAGGCTACAGCTCCAAAACATTTTTCCCCATGAAAACGTGCTGATACACTTTGCTGCAGACAATGGTCTCTGGGAGGTCACTCAGACTCAGACCTTCCCCCATTATTCCTTTTTTAACTGAGTAGGTGGCTGCAGTCCTTCCGCAGGGTGCTAGCATGAGTAGGTGGCTGCAGTCCTTCCGCAGGGTGCAAGCATGGATCTGGCACCCATATCCCATAGTGATGCCATATCCCACATTGACTCCGTGGTTCTGAGGTGCTGTTTTATTCTTCTGCACTTGAACACCGCACCTCTACCTTCAGCATTTTCAGAGCCACCATTTTCTGATGCATGCCTGTTCCTTGAAGCTGAGCAAACTTTTTTCCCCGCAATGTCACTCCTCGGGGCGGATTGGAAAGCTTGGCACTCCAACATCAGTCTTGAGGAGTTGAGTCACAAGAAGGCTAAACTCAATGATTACCAAAACATCTCAATGACTTTTACAAGCTTCTATTTTTTCAGCTTAAGAGTATGGATTTTTCAAGGCTGGAGATGTGTATCAAAAACAGCCTGGGTGCCTCATGCCTGAAATCAATGGCTTTTTGATCAAGATGGAGCTGAGTCAAATAGTCTCCCCCGAAAAATGGCTTTTTGCCCAAAATGCCTGTGTATGTCTGTATCTGTGCAGATATCAGTTTGCTTTCCTTTTCCTGAAGTTTTCACTGAAAACATTGAAACAGGAACATGTTCCGTAGCATGCTAGCTTTCGCACACACAGACAGACACACAGACACACACAAGCCAACAGTTTTTAAAAACTGTAAATTTTAGTGGAAAAGTGAAATTACTGGGTGGTTTCCTTTTCCAGTGCTAAGGGGAAATTTTGTGAAGAGTTGATTTTTTGCAGCAAAGAAGTGTGAGCTGTGCTATTTTGCAAGCAGCTGTAGCATGAGCTCATATAGGCAAAATAGAAATGTAGCCTGTGCACCGGGGGCGAGAGGCATCTGGTAAAGAAGAGCAGATTGTTACACCAGTAGAAGACATTAAGATTCAACAAGTGAAAACTGACATTCTTGAGAAAGGAGCATGGAGGGAGAGGATCAGGTTAATTAGCCTCCCAAAAGAATTGGAGGCCACAAGCTCAGCAAAACTTTGTAGAGGAATTAATTAAAGGTTTGTTTGTAGCTGAGCTTGATGATAAAATAAAAAAGTAAACAAAAATCCCCACTGCAAGTGCCTATTGCATTCTGACAAACAGAGCTGCTCCTGGGCTGCTGCCAAGCACTCGCACAGCCCAGTGTTTACACCTTTAAAGAGTCAGTGGACAGGAGGCAGAATTAATTATGAGACCAACCTGCAGAGCTGCTGCTCCCCCACACCCTGGTGGGTGGGCAAAGTTGGCAAGAGCTGGTGGACCCACTCTCAAGTGGAGCTGTGCAGAGGGAGGGGACCAGGCAGGGCACTGTAGGGCTGGAGGCATCACCTCAGGCCTCAATTGATGCTGCATTGCTCTCAGGTCAGAGCCAGGATGACGGATACAGGACAACAATAAGCCTGCTGATCTGAAAAGCTCCTTTCCCATCTCGTGGTGGGTGCCCATAGCATTGCTGGGGTGTGCTGAGAAAAGCAGCCGTGTTAGGTCTGCATCTTGCAGACAGGTTGGGTTATTGCTGGAGTTTGCTGAGAGGAGCAGCGACAGGGAATATGGGAACTCTGCTTCAGCAGGGCCAGTCCTCAGGGCAGAGCTAATTCCTCTTTGGACTGATGTTCCTGGAACCTTGAAATCTGAATTTTCATTCTGTGCTGAAATGACACCAGGTTCAAGGATCATTGTATATAGCCTGATTAAAACAGGACACACTGACGAAATACCCAGGCTTTATGGTAGTGAAGTCCCCCTCAGCATGCGGCTGACAGATATAGCCCATCAAAAGGTTTTGCAAATGATCTGACATCATATTCTGTTTTTAAATGTTAGTATTGGGCATTACCTAATCCATGTTAAATGGGTTGGGAAATGACCACAAGCTACCAAACACAAATCAACACAAAGCCGTCACTGAATGGGAACATTCTGTTGGGATCTCAAGGAAGAAGTGAAGCCTTGGTGCTTTTCAACATTTGTATCAATTATCTAAAAATAAAACTAAACTTTGCAGATGGCATCAACTGGCAGAGTTGCATATAGAGATAAGAGCAAGCAGCTTTACAGACTTAGCTAAATTCCTGGGTGAGCAGGACCACTCAATTAAAATGTGTTTTCACACAGGCAGATGGGTGTTCGCTGGTTTGGTGCAGGGCAGACATGAGCTGTCAAAGGCACCAGCCCCTGACAGGGACATGTTGAAAGCAAGAGGGCTGGCTGTCATTCCCAGGGCGGCAAATTTGGGTAAGCTTGTAGTGGCTTTATGTGGCAAGGTTTTGGTAGCGGGGGGGGCATAGGGTTGGTTTCTATGAGGAGAATCCAGAAGCTGCTCCATGTTAGGTAAGAGCCTCACCACAACAGGGCACCTGGCCTCCCTGCAATATTGTGGGGGTGTTTTAAACCTGCTTCTACTCCATGGGAGTTATAAATGTCCCATGAGGGACTTCATGTGCACCAGGAACAACTTGCTTAGCTTTTAAACTAGAACTGGATTTTCACACTCTCTGATTAGCACATGAATGGAAAGAAACTGTATTTAGTACTGCAGACCTGGGTCTTCAGCACAGGCAGGGGCAGATGGCTACATGGAAAGGAGATAGTGCAGGTTCCTCTGAAAGAGAACCTTCAGTAGAAATCTTGTTTTACAGGATCTGTGCATGCAGGGCTCAGAGGACATAACCTCGCTTGTATATGGAGGTGCAGGAGGAAAGGGGTCTTGGCTGCAACCACTGCAATGGAGGTAGCTTAGTAAAATGAGTGTGTGACATCTTCTGCAAGCTACTGAGATTAAAAATAATAATAATAAAAAATAAATCTGAGGCCAGAAGAGAAGAAGGTGGAAATGGTCTCACTGGGGTATTGGCACTGGAATGGTTTCAGAGGCAAAGCTTTGCAAGAAGGCTTTTCTCAGTGATCTGTGCAGAACTAATGATACAGCTAAAGAGGGAGATGAAACGTTTTATTGCTCCTGAGATCTGAAGAAAGATAAACAGATGTAAACATCTCAAATGCCTACAATAGCAGGATTTTTTTTTTTTTTTTTTTTTTCTGAAGGTGATGAAGAGAAACAAATCTTAACAAGAGAATTGAAGCTGATTGGAGGTGAGACAGCAGACCCAAGCCTCCTGAGATAGAGGGATTTATTTAGAAGACGACCACAGGCAAATATGTTTTTTTTTTTTTTTTTTTTTTTTTTTCTTGCTTTTTGATGAGGAATATTGCTGGAGTCAGCTCAAGGAGGGAGGTAAGGAGGCTTTGATCCTGCTTTTGTGGAGCAAGAAAAGCAGCTTTGAATTCTGGCAGAAACCAAATCCCAGGAGGGACCGTGTACGCCATGTTCATACTGGTGTAGAGGCCCCTGTTCAGAAAATGGAGATTATTTACCTGTCCAGGGACATTAACTACAGCCTCTCACATTCCACAGCTGAAATATTTGTGCATGAGCAATGGAGCACTGCTGACCTCACAGTTATCCTGCTGACAATCTGAGGAGTTAAAGACAGCTACCAAAACCTGAACTGTCCTCTGCAGAGGAACCCAGAGAATCAGGAACTTCCAGAGGACAAGGTGTATGCACCTTCTTAGTACCTATTTTAAGATAGAAAGTACTGCTTTCAGGCAGTGTGTCAAAGTCAGTATAGAGGAACTCAAGGTCAAACTGTAAATACCATCCGGTGTTGTAAGGACCAAGGCTTCCTCCAATTTTGCTTCTCGGGATTGTCCAGATAAACTCCTCATTTTGGCATGGGACAGATCCATGTCATGAGCTGCTAAACCGGTATCTACAGACCATGTCAAGAAAAGTAGTGAGATCAGCAAATGTCTGAGAAGAAAGTATTTTCTGTATTGAAGTAGGTCATTAAATATGCTTCTCCCAATAAAATTACCATTGAAATATTTAAATAATGACATTCAACTTATTAGAGGACAGGAAAGATCTATATCCAGACCCGTAGCAATGTGGTAAGAACAATATGTGGGGATTTGACTAGGTTTGGAATATATTAAGAAGCAAGAGTGTTTGTTCAGATGGTAATAATTGGAATAGCATGAAAAACTCCAAAAATATGTAATTTTTGTTGTTATTTTTCTTTTGATATATATATATAAATATATTTCAGGAAAGAGTTTTGCTATGAAGGAAATTGCTCTTCAAGGACTGGCACTAATTTTTGATTATTTATTCATTTTCCACTTTTATAAAGCAAAATATTTGAGAAGCAGAAATTCTTTACAAGGTTTTGGACGTGCACTGTGTTGAGTGTGTTGATTTTTCCTCTCTTCAGTCACTGAAAAGCCAGTGAAAAGGGAGCAAACTCAGCTTCTCCCCAGTGGATATTGGCTTCCAGTTTATGGTAGTTGAAAAATTTGAATTTTTTCCAAGAGTGGCTTTCTCTCCAAAAACATGAAGAAGTAGAAGAATAAAAGAAGAAGGAGAAGGAGAACAAGAACAAGAAGAACTAGAAGAACAAGAAGAACAAGAAACAAATACAAAATCAAAACCAGAGTCTTTGCCTATTTAAAACAAAAAATATCTCTTCCACCTGCCCAAGGTTTTCTTGCTCTTTCTGAGCTGGACAAAGACGTAATGAGAAGAAAAATCACAAACTGTGTGGAGAACCAGAATCTTCCCATGATAATAATTCTAAAGAGATTTCTTTTTCTTTTTTCCTGAAAATACAGTAGTTGAGAAAACAATCAGACACTTAGTTTTCTCAGCAGTTTTAGCTTAATTATTTTGCTGAGCCATTTTGGAAGATTTTCTCAGACAGGTAATGGAGACGAACCAAGTTAAATTTATTCCTAGTACCTGTACAACATGGCAAAGATCTGTATATTCCCTAATTGCTATGGCACTTTTTTTTTTTTTTTTTTTTTTTTTTTTTTTTTTTTTTTTTTAGTACAAGCCTGCTGTAGCACAGTAGCTTTCATCATGAAAATACATTTCACTCCCCCTGTGCAGCAGAGCCAGCCATGTGCAGTTCCATACATTCACCACTTTGGTCCTCCAGCATTGGAGCCAGCTGGGCTGAACCACCAGCTTCTCTGTCCTCATCTTCCCAGAAGGCCCTATGTGTACCAAATCCAATACTGGTTGCATATTGTGGTTTGAAGGTGTGAGAAGAGAAGGAAGTGCAGGAAGACCAAGGAGCACAGCTTCAGGGATGCTCTGCATTCACCCCCGGCTGACACTCTCTCTTGTCTCCATACTCAGCTCTTCCACATGCAATCCAATGCATTTCTCAATTCTCTTCCAACTGGCCTTTCTGCCAGGACCTGCTATGTCCCCAGGCTGCCCATCCCCAAGGTCTTGTCCCTCAAAGCGCTTGGCTTTGCATTTGGCTACTGGCTTTGTTCTCCTTTTATCTTCTCTTCATCATTTACAGTTCTCATTTGTAGCCAGCCAGCACTTCCAGCCTGACAATTAACGGCTGCAATTAAGAGTTGCAGAGGTAGGTGTTTCCCCTCCAAAGGGACCTGATGTTTTCCATGCTGAACATGAGAGAGATTTCCACTGAGGGAGCTAATTTGTGCTGCTAAATCAATGCAGCTGAATATTGTCCTTGTTGTAATCTAGCTAGCTATATTTGGGTAGAAGTCGAAAAAGTTGCACAACATTAAAAAGTCAGTATGTTTACCTATTTACTGACATCCCAAATTCCTGTTGGATGTGAAGGGATGTGAATTTTAGGTGACTGGAGCATTGTCTCTACTTTTCAGAGCTCTTAAGTGGTTCAGAAAATGAGGTAAACAAAGAGGAAGAACAGTAGTTACCTAGTAAAGGATTTTTTAAGGTGAGGATTGTTAGCTTAAAGGTAAGGATATCAGGGTTGTCCACAGAATACAGCCATAGATGTAACAGTACTACGTAGATAGTACATTAAAATGCTTATGTTGATCTCTCAAATCTTTTAGTGAATGATGAAATGGTAGAAGCTGGGAAATAATGGGAAAAGATTATCTGGACTTGGATGGAAAAAAATATCTGCAAAAATCAAAACAAAGTCACAATGACACAATGTATTTTCCCCAATTTTTAACTCCTGAATTCAGAAATGCTACTGGTGTCCCATAATGGCATTTTATGCTTTATGCAGTGAATGCCAGTATGAAATTAAGGGTGAAAATACTTCTTTTACAAATATGACTGCGTCTCAGCATCTTTAGGGAAAAATATGTTTAGATGGTTCTGCTTGTTGCTAAAAGTGATCTAATGTTGTAAGTGAAACAAGAAAAGCCTCCAACAATGTCTGTCTGGTGATGAGAAATGATTAATATAATACCTGCTGGAATAGCTTTGTAGGCATCCCCAGGACAGCTGGATGGATTGTACACGACACAGAGATCTAGCAGTGTGCAAATAAAACAATGAAGAAATAAGGAAATATTATTGATAGAGATTATTTTTCCCTTTACTTGATCATAACAGTTTTATATCTGTGTAAAAATGAATTCATGTTTGTAATGTGGTCTCTGGGAGTTGTATTTATTCTGTTTATTGGTATCAGGAACTTATTATTTTACATAAATTATTCATGTGAATTAAACATGCTTGTGATACTCACATTATTTGTATTTGGAGAAATGGTAGAAGGAAGCCACCAAAATACCTTTTTTTTTTTTTTTTCTTCTTCTTTTTTTTCTGAGAAAGTGATTGGAAATCGTGAGGCATGAGAAAATCCCAGCACAAATATCATCACCCTATGCACCCTGCACACCACAAAATGCTCCTGGCCATACAAATAACGAGGGTGTAGAGCCTCCCTGTGCTTGGGCCTGATGGACCTCCATGGTTCTCTGTGGTGGCACAGCAAGGGCCCTCAGAGTGTCACAGCCACAACCATGCAGGGAAGAATGGCTTTCCAGTATTTTTTTCACTCTCTCAGAGTAGTTTACTTGACTGAGTCATGGTATTGTCATGTTTGGCAATGGCAAATGTCTTGTCCATGTCAAAAATACAACGCATGCCACTTCCCCAGCCAGAACTGCTTTTAACTTACAATGGGTGGAATATACCTTGGTTTCACCTGATTCATTCTCAAAAGAATTATTAACTACTCTTCATCTTATTATATTCTATGTGATAACAGGAATTTTCTTGGCTTATTCCCCTCCCACCCCACCCTTTTTTGTTTTTGTTTTTGTTTTTGTTTGCTTTGTTTTGTTTTCCCCCAGGGATTGAAATTAAGATGGACGGTTCTGGTAGCCTGGAACTAATATTTATTTCATATTTAAAACAACACTGTCTTCCATATTCCCCTCTGTCAGTATTCCACCTACACACCTCAGAATCTCAGAAGACTATTGCTGATTGTTTCACCTGGATCTTGAAGGCTAAAATGCATCGCTATCAATGGAACTGAACATTAGCCAGCTTATCTGACTGTTTGCCAACCTATTATTTCCATGATCCAACCAGGAATCCAAGCATTTCCTAGGGGAACCAACCTCCCCACAGTGGCAGTCCTTTCCAGTGAAAACTCACACCTACCAAAATCCTCAGCACTGTGAGAGCTTCTCACCTTGATGAGCAGCAGAATCTTTCCTTAGTCCTCTCTTAACTTCTGTGGGAATTAATAGTTAGTTGCTCTTTTTCTTTCTTTCTTTTTTTTTTTTTTTTTTCTCCAATAAAAAAATGTCTTGTTTCATGCCCTAAACTTTCTAATTTTTCTTCCTTCCTTCTGCCTTTCTTTTATGTTCACATTTAATGAAAAGATTTAGAAACTGAGGTCTGGTCAGAGTGTAAAAGTTTTGTGTGCAGAGCGTGCCATCTCTTTTCTGGGCAGTAAGGCCTGCTTCCCAAGGTAAAGAGGATGTTTCCCCTCTCCCCTAACAAAGTACAAAGTTCATCTCACAGCCTTTGAACTTGGAGGATGCTGTGCAGATACAGCATTTAGGTGAAGATTTAACACCTTGCTGGAGTATCTGTACTTCTGCAGCCATAAAACAGGGGCCGGAAGGCTAATGCTCTGCGATCAGCAGGGAATGGGAACAGATCAACGTAAAAGTCCCCTCTGGTTATGAGTTTGTAACTGGGAAGTGCACCTGCTTCATTCAGTGGTCTCCACTGGCAAACCCCAGGCAGGAGGAGCCCGTAAGGTGGGTAATAAACCTCTGTGATTGTTCATATAGCTGCTGCTTGACCCATGGTTCACCTATCAGGGGCAAGTCATGCTTGGCCTTGGCTATGGGGCCTTCTGCAAACCAATTAGCCTCTGCTTCCCTCTGCAGGAAGTATTCTTCTAAAAAGCCTATTACTTTCTTGATGGGATTGAGTTTTGTTTAAAATACTATTCAAGCGCAGTACTAACCCCAAGAGATTGATTTAGCAGTGATGTTGCTGAAGTGGATCCCGTGCAGCTGAAAACAGCAGTGCTGCCCTGCTGCTGCACCTTTTGAGGTAGGTGCTTGTATCTTTCCCAGGACTGGTGTTTCTGCACAAGCCAGGTAGTTCCTGTATTGTTCCCTTTTTGCAGGTGGTAGTTCAAAAGACCTGGCTGACATGCACTGTTTTAGAGAGTTCTTGGAATTGCTGTTTTTTTTTTTTTTTTTTTCTGTCCACCTAAGCCATGTGTCTGTCCCATTGTGGCTGGGCCTTCATTAATCATTCCTCAATGGCGATGCACTCAGCAAACTACAAAATGTTGTTGCTGGGCAGCCAGTCTTGCTATTGCATTCAGAGCAAAACTAGAAATTCCTTTGGTGCATTTTTCTCCAGCTGGTGGATGTTTTCTGTACGGTATCCAAATCTCACACCTGCACAGCAGGGTGGTAAACACAACAGACCTGTCCACCCTGGTTTGGGTGCAGAACAGAGGAAGCCTACATGGAGGCTCTGATGGCTTTATTACAGAAAGAAAGGAGTGCCCTATGAGCACCTCAGGCACCAGATTGCAGCACCGAGGGCTGGGTGTAAATTCTTAGTTGTCAATAATAGTGTGGTGCTGTCATCTTCCAGAAGCCTGGGAAGCAGCAAGTAAACTGGCCAGGTTCTTTGTGACTTGACAAGGGAAGAATCAAGAGCTCAGACAAAACCCACACTTCACTGAGAACAGAAAACATAAGGGCAGCAGAGGAAAACACTATTATATAGTAACCAGAAGCTTCTTTCTCAAAGCACACAGGAATCACTTAAAGTCTTCCTCTCATCTTGATGAGGAAGCTGATAAAGCAGTCGCTTGCTTCCCCCATGGTGTGGTGACATCCCAGATGGCTCATGGATGATGAGGTTTTGTCCATGACAGGTAGCAAAGCTCCACCAAGGCTGTCCACCCATCAGAGTGAGCTCCCCACCACCCTCTGCCCATTGCCTTGAAGCATGGAAGACTGACCCCGAAAATGCTGTACAAACTGCAACTTATTATTATGTTAGAGATTTTAGAAGTGCTGGACTTGTGGTTAGAACCATGAAAGAACTGAGTACATTCCAGCTGTGCCTTGTGGTGTAAACATCAGAAGTGTTGGATATTGCATAGAAATCCAGAGCCCTGTGGACCAGGTCTTGGGTGGTTCTGCAGTATCCAAAACAGCAGAGTTGTTAGCATCCTGGGATGGCATTCTAGGACTGAAATTTAGGATGTGTGCACCTGCATTACATCCAGAGGCATGTCGAACCCCCATGTTTCCATGGTTGTTACCTCAGGAGACCCTAATTCTTTGGTTGGTTCTACAAAGGAGGAAATGCTAAGACCAAAATTCACATTTCAGGCAGAAATAGCAAGACTGGGAGACCCTGTGGTGTGGGAGGTCAGGCTGGCCTGTATAGCTATGCTTCTCTTGCTCCAAATCCCAATATTCCCTTCTCCCAGGGTGCAGCCTGCTGTGAAGTACCATCACTCCACAGGTCATGAGGAATTAGCTCCAGATCCCAGATATAAAAGTCAAGGACAAAAGGAGCTCAGAAATGCTGTCTCAGCCATGCAGCTCCACTGCAGACAGCTGTTCAATTCCCCTCCTCTGAGGGGTAACTTGCTTCCACAGGTTGTCTCTGTCCCTGGAGAATGAAATTGCACCAAAGGTACAGAATGGAAACCACAACAGAAATCCCCCCAAGAACAACCAGCCAACAAGAAAATAGTTTCCTAGCATCTTGCCTGGCCTATATGTCCTTGGTCATTGCTTTGAAGGTGATAGGTG
Organism: Oxyura jamaicensis; assembly: GCF_011077185.1. Taxonomy (NCBI): domain Eukaryota; kingdom Metazoa; phylum Chordata; class Aves; order Anseriformes; family Anatidae; genus Oxyura; species Oxyura jamaicensis. Next base: position 4,703,360 of record NC_048907.1, read on the forward strand.
GGTCAAACAGATGCAGTGCATCATCTGTGCAGTCTGCAGTTGTGTTTCCCTTTAAATGAAGGGCTGGAAGGAAAGAAGATTTGAACCTGTAGCTAACTGCTTTGGAAATATTTTATTATTTACCATGCTGAACCTGCAATGTATTTCCTTCCTGTTTTCTGAATTTCTCTGATTTACATGCACTCTTTTACTAAAAGAAATGACAGCAACAAGAGTTCAGCTGTCCTCCAGTGCATGCACTAAGAAAAAAAGCAGCAGGACATCTCTAAGAAGAGATAACTATTCAATCATCAACAGCTTCTGGCCAGAATCAGACCTGATTAGATCACCACTGTAACAAAGCTAATTGGGAACAGCCCTTGAGAGAGGTGCAGGACACTCATTCAGCTGATGCCTACTCCAAGGGTTACACTTGCAGTCATTTTCCTGGAAACATCAGTGACGACAGTGCCTTGTGCTAGGGATGCATTTTGTTTTTCTTTGTTAACTTCTGCAGCAGAGCGCATGCTTCTGTGAATCTCCAAGCCACGTACATTCTCTGAATCACAGCTCCATCCCTCCCGCACTGCTCCAGGGAAAGGAGCTCAAGAAATAATTAACTTTACCACTTCCTGTAAAATCACTTGTTTTTCTGGGCCCTGGAAGGCAGGAGCTGGCAATGTTGCATATGTGTTGGTGATGGCTCAGATCTTTTGCCTCCTTCTGCTGTTTTTGTAAATGGAGGGCAAGATTGCCTTGTCTGATTGTCATGAGCAGAGAGATGCAAGTAATTGTTTTCTTGATTTTGCCAGTGATCAAGAAAAAAAAAAAAAATAATTGTTTGAGGTTGACCCAAAACCACAACATTACAGAACTTTTGGTAAAGTGAAACAGAACATATTGGGTTAAAGTACCAAATGAAACACTTCCTCTGACAAGAGGTGAATTGTTTTATCTCAGGGGAGTAGTTTTTAATCTAACTTGAGAGAGGGATGTGGGGAGAATTTTACTCCTTAGCTGCTCACCTTCCTTGTATTGAAGCTGGGATGTAAACCTGTGGCTCAAGAGAGAGCTATGGGCTGGACAGACACAACCTATACTGTGCTGTGGGGCAGAAGGGACAGGACCTCATACTGCTGAACTCGACTAGTATTCTGAGCCATCAGTCATGTGAGGCAGAGCTCCCTTCTGGTGTACAGCAGGTGTCAATGTGATGGGGACCCTAGCATCTGCCTGAGCAGTGACGCAGAGCAGAGATGGCTCTATCTGAGTAATCACCTAGAGCCCCATTATGGTCACCAGTGAGAAATCATGTCTGCCAGAAAGCCATCAGTCTTGCTTTCAGGGAGATATCTAAGTAGGAAAAAGCAGTGACTTGCATGCTGAAACTTGTATTTTTTCTCTAGCTTGACTGCATGAGTCTAGACTGCAGAAGTATAAGTTTGGGCCGATAGATCCTTTCTTTCCTTCCCTGATTCAGGAAGGCAAATGTTCATAGTGCCAGCTACACAGGTCACAAACTCACCTTTCCATGGGCTGTAATTCAGTCCCTGTTGTGCACAGGGGAAGCAGCAGGATGCTCCAGGTCACACCAGCACGTGTCACCTGTGGCACAGGGACTTAGATCTGTGTGCCCTGGTTTGCAATGTCACTGGACAGCCATAGCCCTAAAATAGAGCCCACTTGTACGCATGGTCTGGAAGCTCCTTTTCATTCTCTGCCACTGGGTGGCTGATGAACTGAATCCTTGATGTGAATATTTGAGGGAAGACTCGCAAGAGATGGGATTCATATTGTACTTCAAAGAGACCTACTGGGAATGCCCCCCTAGGCAGGGGCCTCTTCTGCTTACAGAAGAAGAGAAAGGGACACAGGATAGAGGCAGGAGCTGCTGTGAGCAGTGCCAGTGATGATGTCCATTGCTCCTCACAATGGACTCACATCTCCCTGCAGGATTCAATGGCTGCAGAGTTCTTTATCACCATGCACATCACGGTAGTTGTATGTACTTTTGGCTAGCAGTGTGTCCATCCCCTTCCATGTCCTTCAGCACTAAAGGAATTTGGCTTCGTCCTTACAGACACATGATTTCTCCCATTTTCTACTGGAAATTCCCTTCACACTTGAGGATCTCAGGAGAAAGGCTTCCTCAAAGACATCCCAGCGGAGGGCTGGTCCATCGCAATCATCCCAAGCACATGAAGATATTTAGTATATTTGGGAAAAACAAAACAAAACAAAACTAACATATTGGGAATGTAGCTAGAGCAATGTAGAGATACAACCAACACATGGCCCAATGGTAGCATACAATAAAATATTAAATGATGGACAATTCTCCAGTGTGGCAAAAGCTTTTAGCAGGACTAAGTAGATAGGTATGGAGAATGTCCTTACTTGTGTCCTTCAGTTACCAGCAGCAACTTCTCCAGACTTCATCACAAAAGGACTTTACACTTGAAAGGAAGAAGGGAAGGAAGAAGAAGGAATTCTGATTAATTTGCTGACTAAATATTTACCAAAATAGAATGTAGCAATAAAAGTTAAAAGCTCCCCAGATTTAGGATGTAAATTTAAGAGCTAGAAAATGCAATTGGAGTGGTTCTATTAGAAACTTTAACTCTGTCCTAGCTTATGTTTATACCCATTTTTTCCACAGAATCAGAGAATTTTCTTCAAGGCTACAGAGAACTGAAACTGGAAATTTTGGAAAAACAGAAACTCAGATATAAATTTGTTTTGGGTAAAGTCAAAATTTGTTTGACAACCCCAAAACATCCAAACATTTTGATCTTAAAATGAAACATCAATTTTTTTAATTAACCCAAAACTATAAAAAACACATTTATTGGAAACCAAAGAATATAACATTGCCCAAGTGTCTTTAATAAATGCACAAGCTGTATAACAAATCTGGATTTGAAAAGCATTTTGTTGTTGATGCATTTACATTTTCACTGAATAAAAGTATTTCTATAAAATTTCGGCCAATTTCCTCTCTAATATTCTGCCTTCTTAATGCAACCATTTAATACTGATTTATAGTCTGTGAAATGAAGGATGAAGAGCTGATATTTCTCTGTAACCTTTTGATTTTCTGTATTCTGATTTCAGTCCATTTGATCCATAACATCCAGATTTCAGTAGCATAAGGGATTTTTTTTACATTTATTTTCATAATTTAATGTTTGTTTTAGAAAAAGGAGGGAAGGGAAACCTGCCAGGGCTTAATCATGCAGCAATCTTGAATCTTACCATGACTGGGGGAGGAAAGGAAGGTTTGGCATCTTTGCTGCAGTGCTAATTTGCATTGAGGAGGATCTTTACCCCTCACAGCTAAAAAAGATGAAGTGCTAACTTCTGAAGTGACATTTTGGAATTTGTGTGGAGGTTCTCACACTGCTGGGGCATCATTTAAAGCTCTGACTATTTCTTTTATTAAGCTGAGGATGTCAAATTTGGACAAAGTTTGGGTGGAGGTTTAACTCAGAAAGGGGAGCTTATCCCTGTAAATAACTTGACATGACAGCAGAAGTCACCACTCTGAAACCCCAGGAGTGGAGAACACCGACCACCACTGCACGTGTTCCTATGCACTGTTTTGCAAAGGTGTCCTTTGTCCCCTGCCAAAGGGCACTTCTTACCCTTCTGAGCCAAAACCAGCAAAGCCAAAAAGCTGCGCTTACCCACAGAGTAGCAAATGCTCTAATACCTCCAGCTGGGGCTGTATCACACCCTGACCCCCCAGTGTTAGGACTTCATGTGTCAGCTCTGTGACCGTGTGCATGAACAATTGATATTTTGGGTGAACGCAGCATCCTTTAGTGAGCACTGTAAAACATGTCCTTGTTTTGCAGCTCTGCCGGGGAAAGGTTTAGATACAGCTTTTATGGCCAGGCTTCAGACTGCAATTTCCACCAACGGCATCTCGGTAGCTGTGCATCGGTGAGAAGACAGGTTTCTGCATGGTGCTGCCATCATCCTGCAGGGATTTCCACAAGCTCCTAGCTTTTCAGAACAGGCATAGCCAGAAGTGTGTTAGTGTGCATGTACGTGTGTGCGCTTGCACTTCCCAGTGATTGCAAGGGGGACATTCTCCCCTCCCGTATCTCTGCTGCTGCAGCCTTCCCAGCCTGGCATCCTTGGAAATCCAGAAGGCTGAAGGCTCAGGACAGCAGCTTTAACAGTCCAGGTGGTTTATTTTCAGTTACTATTCAGTAGGCATTTCTTTTCATCAAATGTTAATGAGGAGCCTGAGTAACAGCTATCTGCGTGGTGCCAGTGCAGTGTGGCTCTTGCAGTTCCCTGCCCCTGCCAGTGCAAGCCATGAGTTTGTGCATTGTGCTCAGCACCCAGGTCTTAGGGGCTCATGTGGAATAGAGCATGACATCACCATCAGCAAGCAATGATCAGTGCTCATTTCCCCTTAGTGCTCATAAAGAGGTGCAGAAAGCTCCTCTAATGCTATTTATTGATGGGTTACAGGCTTTCATGTACCAGAAGGGCATGGCCCTAAACAGAAAAGGAGCTCAGAGTTGTGTTTTAAATGTAGTCTGATAGAGGGAGAAGTTTTCCAAGCCTTTGAAGAAAGATTTTGGTCCTTTTTGGAAATAATGATGAAGGAGAAAAGGGCCAAGTGTGTTGTGGCATCAGGGAGATGAGGTTGCATAAACAGTGCTTAGAAATTGCACTCTCTTTTCACTCCCTCCCTCATTGTCCCTCAGCTGAGCTGGATCTGAATGTGACATACATATTATTTTGAGGCCAGTAAAATGTCTGTTTTGGATAGACATTTTCCTTCCCTCTGCTGGAAGGGACTAGTCACAGGAGGGATGCCATAGGGAACAGGTCACACAAGAGGAAGAATTACATTTTCCTTCCAAGGTTTTTATGAATTTATGAAACAAACAATCAAAAAAACAATGAAACAAACTAAACCAAACCAAACCAACAACAAAACTGAAAAACAGCTACACAGGGCTCCTTTAACTTTTTTGAAAGCTCCTGTCTGCCATATGCTTCATTTCCAAGCCTGCTCACCAGGGACTGGTGGGAAGTCTAGGCAGATGATATAGCCTGCTTCTTTCATGCATGGCTGATTGAGGCTGTCCCATCTGACTGCAAAGGCCAGCTTGAAGGAATTATTATCATATGGCTTCTCATTGGGACATCCTATTGTTTGGCCTCACGTGGGAAAAAAAAAATAAATAGAAAAAGGCAAAGCCTTCTCAGATCCTCCTCAGTTCTGCTCAGTCCTTCAGTAGTTAATATTCCTGATGAGGAGATGCCATGAGGAAACCTGATGAAGATGTGGAGGAACCAAAGGGTGACCAAAGTATGAAGAAGTACTCTGGAAGCTAAAGAGATGGTAAAAATCTCTCCTAGTTCTTTGCACTAGAATATGGAGACATCCATCCACTGGGGCATCTGGGCAGTGGGAGAGACAAGTCAGAACAACCTCAGACTGAAGTGTCAGTGAAGGGGATTTTAGAATTAATTGATTAAGTGAATAATGACAAACCACCAGTGTATTCACACAAGCACTGTGAAGGAGCTCAGATATGAAATTGCTCAGCTGCTCACCGTGGCTTGTAACCTATCACTTAAATTAGCCTCAGTGCCAAAGGAATAGGAGATGGCAAATGAGATGCCAAATTTTAAAACAAACTCCAGGGGAATGTGGGGAAGCACAGAGTAGTAAGTTTGACTTCTGCACTGGGAAAACTGGCAAAAGCTGTAGTGAAGAATAAATTAGTTGTCATGGATGTACAGTGGGAAGAAATGCTTCAGACATTCATCAGAGCTCTTTGAAGGAACCGACAAGCATGTAGAGAAGGGTGATCCAGCTTGATGTACTGCACATGTATTTCCCAAATGCATCTTACATGCTCTCTCATTAGAAGTTCCTCAAGTACTGGTTGCCTTGGCATAAGTGGGAGCATATGATAGGTTAAAGGGGAGGAATAAAGAGCAGGAATAAATTAAACTGGTTTGCCGGTGGAGTTCCCCAAAGGTCTGCGCTGAGATTTGGGTTGTATGATGTTCCTAAACTACCTGAAAAGGAAGCAAATCAAGAGGAGACAGCATTTGCATAAAATGTATTATTACTCAGAATAGTCAAGTCTGAAACTGGCTGTGAAGAAATGAAACAGTATTTGGCCATACGGAAGGGCTGTGAGCTACATAGCATATACCAGTGTTGAAAAAGGCAAAAGAGAGAACATGGAAAAATCAATCCTTTCTGCATTAGTACAATGGTGGGCTCAAAATAAACTCTTGCTGGTCAAGGAAAAGAGCTTGACATCACTCCGAAGGCATTAGCACACTGATCAGCACAAGGAGAAGAGCACATGGTGAGCACAAGGAATAAGCACCAGAACAGCATAAACACCCAGGGGCATTCGTACTCTGGATGCTGAATGCTGTGTGCTTTTCTGGTTGTCTCATTTCAAGAAGACTATAGTAAAACAAAACTAAAAAAATGTTTAGGAAAGCACAGCCAGAATGAACAGAGACACAGATCAACTCTCACTGAGGGAAGAGATTTCTGCAGCTTCACAACAAAGGGGTTTAATGGCAGTTTGCGGAGTAGAGGAGTTCTTGGGGCAGGATTGGCACAAATTGCCAATAATAGCCCATGCAGACTGGAAATACCCTGTCTGTGATTTGACTGCATGAATTTGGCTGTGTTGTTTAAAGGCAAAGCAAGCAAAATCCAACTCTTGTGGTACTAGGCACGTTCCCTCTTCAGCTCCACCACCACAGACCAGAGATACAGACATATCTGTCTTATAGCCCCACTGTATCGCAGCTGGGGTGGGAGGAGATGGTCACATGGAAATGGTGAATTCCCAAAGGACAGTGTCCCAGCTCAGAGAAATCAGTGCAATCAGACCCAGCGGGTATGGGCAAAGCCCAGCACTGAGGTGCCAAGATGTTCAACTGCTGTCGTCTCTGTGTGGTGCGCAGCACTGCAGAACAGGTGCACGGCTGGGGCACAAGGCACCGCACAGTGACCCTACAGCTACTTACTTGTAAGAGTAGTCAGGGTCTTGCAGGGTCTGACACTCATTGCAAATTGAGCTTGTGCTGAATGGACTCCTGGTAAATACTCTGATACAGAACCTCATTAGCAAACACAGCACATTACCCAGGCAGCTGCAGTAGCAAACACAGCAGTCGCTTCGTGGGGATGTCAGATTAGCTGCTTAGCTTTGTAACAAATATACCACGGTTCATTATCTTTTATATGAATCCACCTCTCCAGTGCTTCTAAGATCTCATGAAATGAGCATTTGCTATTTGCTTTTTGCTCATGCGACACTTAATTCTCTGATTACAAGTTTGTATTGGAGTGCCCATATGCAAAGCCTGAGGTCAGAGCAGTCTACAAAGGGTAAGGGGCTCCCAGCTGGCCAGATGTTTGTCTTTGACAAGGCTTTGTATAAAATCTTTGGTGACAGCATGACAGTGTCAGCATTTTCCTCAGCCTCCTCTACCTCCCTTTCACCACAAAGTGAGAATGGGGATGATTTTACTCTCAGAAAAAAAAAAAAAAAAAAAAAAAAAAAAAGAGTCACATTAAGAAATGAGCAAGCAGTCCTTTGGTGATAAGGAAACCTGAAAGGTTGCATGTGGAGCATCCATGTGAATTCTTCCTAGGGCCCAGTAAGGACATCTTTGTCCATTGCTTTGGTGTCCTGGGAACTCATCCCGGGTATTATGAGAACTGGGATAGACACAGTTGCAAGGAGAAAGGAAACCTCTGAAAAGCCTTAAACCTATTTATACAGCTCTCATGGTGGTGTCCATAGGAAACGGGATGGTGTAAAGAGGTCTGGTGCTTAATAGGCATTCCCTTGGAATAACCAGAACAGCTCATTTGTTGTAATGCACCACTACAACATCATGCAAATCAAACATTTATAACATGCCATCAATTATTCCGTACGCAGAACACTGGCCAAAGATTTATAGCAAAAACTGTTCCTTCAGGCCTGTTCCATTAATATGCAACAAATTTGATAACAATTAATATTTGAGGGAGACCATTATACTGATTGTAGCTCCAAGTCTCAGTAAATGTGGAAAGTCTATGCACCAACTGCAGTCTGCCCAGGTAAGACTTTTATCACGCTCAGAAAAGAGAGAGAGAGAGATGGAAAAAATAAAATAAAAAAAACAAACCAGCTAGGAGGGGATAAAGACCAAGAAGTACTTAATGACCTCTTCAGGGACTATGAGTATTTCAGAACAAATTCAACAGCAATTTCTGTGATGTGCAGAAGAGGAATATGGGGGGAGGGGAGGAGGGTATCACTTGCAATGGGGAGAGAAAGGCAAGCATTTTATGCCCTGCCTGTTTCTGGATGGAAAGTTTGATTCTTGACTAAACCAAATTGATTTCAGAAAGTACCCAATTCCTGTGGGGACAAAAAATCACATTTTCAATTGAAATTTTTAGGCAGGAAAACTTGAGAGTTTTGATGAAAAGTCAGCCCTGAGAAATAAGATTCTATCTGCAGCTATTTCCCTACTGATCCAATATTGTTACAGCTGGTTAATATTTCTCCATTTAAGCCATATTTTGATGGAGAATTGAATATTTTTACTAAACTACTTTTTATTTTTGAAAAGTTTCTCCTTGTACAGACTGTGTTGAACTTTTAACAAAGGCATTTCAGATAAACCCCCCTTTTTATTTATTTTTTAATTAAGGAAAGAAAATGCTAAGGGAAACATTAAAATCACTTTCCACTGACATTTTCATTCAAAGGAAACTCATCACTCAGCCAGCCCTAAAAGCAAGATTTCCCCAGTTTTATTTCCCTCTTCAGGCTGTATTTTTCTTTAAAGATGATACTGCCTGAGAACCCAGCATACAGCTACCTGTTCGGCACATGCTCAGCCGTTCGTGGACAGCCATAGAGCCTCACCCAGTGCTCCAGCAGCTCTCGAGCTCCATCCCCAAGGAGCTGTAATGCACAACTCAGTGAGCAAGGAGAGGAAGTGAGTGAGGCAGGTGAAGATGGTACAGCTGCGGTGTAAGCTCCATCATGAGTTATTGGAAAATGACTTGTTTTATTGCCTTTTCTGGATTATTTGGTCTTTGACTTGACAGTCAGGTCAGGCTCTGTACTGGTGAGCATTGTAGTGAAATAGGTTTGAAGGCCCTGTCTGACAGGCTGGGAGCAATGTGGGAAGTTGACATACAGAGGAAAAATCAAGACTTTTCTTTCCAGATAAAATGGGAAATGATATATGGAGATGCCACATCAGATGGGAAACAGAAAGGGATAGAGAAGGTACAGCACTGTAGGCTGGTATTCATTGCAAAAGTGAGAAACAGAGGACAAGAGAGGAACTGGCTGGTGAGAGGAACAGGGCATAGGAGAGCACGAGAAATTCTGGGGTCTGCTCATAAATGATGGCAAAATACTGTGGTCCCACACATTGTGCAGAGGAAAAGGCAGTGAGGGGGACGAGAGAGCCTCACAGCAAAATCCATTAATACTTGAGCCAGCCAGCTGCTATTGAATGAGATTTGAATTTTACACAATGGCTGGAAACCTCAAAATAAACCTTTCCTCTTCCCAGTGCATCAGAAACTCTGCCTTAAAGGCAGTATTGCTTGCTGGGTATTGTGGGAACATAAAAGGGAGAGAAAATAGACTCCAGAGCCCCTCTCCTCTTGCATTTCCCTAACCCTTTATTTTGCCATGGCTCCTGGATCATGGTGGAGTTGGGAAGGGCTGTCTTCACCCAGCCAGTGTCAGGAGGGAAGAGAATTCCCACAGGATGAAGAGCAACAGAATTACAATTTCTGATTCACTGCCTGCAGTCAACTTAGCGTCCTGCTGCTTGTTAGAGGGAAAAAAAAAAAAAAAAAAAAAAAAAAAAAAAAAAAAAAAGGCATCTGTCTAGGTGTGCTCTCCAGGGAGGCTTCTGCCCTGCCTCGGACTGCAGACTGCAGAAAACCCAGCTCATAATGTTGGGGGGGGGGGGGGGGCGGGGGCGGGGTGGGGAGGGAGAGTTTGGTTCCTCTGATGGTTTGGGCAGGCTGAATTTCAATCCAAATCAGCTGCTAAACAGAGCAGGGGGATGTTAATAATGGGATTTAATGAAGCAGAGAGTTGGTGTTGTCCTCTGCATCAAAGGGGCTTCCAGTTACAGGGGAATGCAAAGCTTTTTATTACCAAATGAGCAGAGAAATACCTGCCTGATAATCCTCAGCACTCACTGAGCACTTACTGACTTCAAACAGCTTTGCTGCCCAAGAGAAAAATCTCACCGTGCTGCCTAGAGCCATGAGGAATTCCCAGTGCACTTGGGCCTCAGTGGGGGCACTGAGGCCAAGGACAGCAGCTGTGGGGCTCCCTGGCTCACCCACTGCTGCTAATCAGCCTCCCGAGTCTTTGAGCCCTGCTCACTGCTCCACCTCTATTTCCATCCATCCAGTTCCTTTTGGGGCACTGGCATTGGTGACAGCGTTGCATGGCTTCTAGGTTTGGGACGGGATGCCAACAAACGTTCCCATCCATCACTTGTCTGATGAGTTCCTAGTTTTCTGCTACCACTAGATGTTTTTACTAGAGGTTCTTCCAAGGGATAGGTAACCCCTGAAGAGGATCTGTCCATCCAAATCTCTCTTCTTTTTGAAAGCAGCGCTAGTCCCAGACCTCCTTCCTCTTACCTGGGTTCAGGGTCTCTACCATACCTGCTGAGAAAACTTCACCCCTTTGGGCACATTTTCCCAAACAGTTCATTGGCCAAGTGCAGACCAGGCTGGTGATTCTGTCCCATGTGTATAAATGACAAAGTTTATATCTGTACCTAAAAAACTCAAATATTTATGATTCAGGGAAAGATCTCCTTAATGAATCTATGGAGGAGAGGGAGTTAATTAGTTCTGTGGTAAATTATACCTAGAATATTTACTTTGCATGCAGAGAGGCTAAAGGGATAAATTTATTTCCTCTGATAAAAATAAGCAGATGAGGGGTCTCAGGTGCTCTGTACTTCACCACATCCCACTCCAGGCCCTGCCCAGTGTCCAGTGAGCACTGTGGGACAATCCCCGGTCCCTTTCCATGGGAAAGAACCTCTGGACTCTTCTTCTGTCAGGCCTCATGTAGGGCAAACCTGGTGTCTTCTACCTTTTTCTTTTTCCCATTGTATTAGGAAGCAGCTGCACCAAGAACAGGCACATTTCTCCTGCTCCTGCCTTGATTCACGCTCACAGGGGCACCATGCATCCCTCTCCCAGTCTCCCCATAGCTATTATCATTTATATCTGTATCCTTCCTCCTAGGTCTCATTTATCCTGCCCATGCAATGTGTGTGGACAACACCTCCCTGCCTGTTTGCCACTGTGGATGGATGGATGGTGCACAGCTGACAACAATCATCATCTGTGCCTGTGGCATTGGACTCCAGTTAAACCATCACCATCTCTGCTATCAGAGGAGACTTGGTGCCCAGCTGCATCAACTCATGTAGCAGTTCCAAACAAACCATTTCCTAAGTATCATATGCAGAAGTATATGGTTTGCTAAAATGGAAGTGAACCAGCAGCTTCCCCTGACCTGCCTTAAAACTGGCAGTTTAGGAAGCCCAGAGGCAACCTGCTGCCCCTGCCTGGTGTCCGCACCCATCCTCCCCCCAGAACAGGATCTCTCTGGTGGACCTGGCAACCTGCAGACCAAACGAGTTAACACAAACTTAGTTTCCTGCATGTCAGCTGTTCACTTTTGGCCAATCCATCCTTCCCTTAATGGTGATTTATTTCACAACATCTCAGCAGAGGTAATTTCCATATGGCACAGACTGCCGGAGTGGGCATTTTTCATGATATTTGGAAGCCAAGTCACTTCAATTTGCATAATATTCAAATGATTTCTAAATGTTGAAAACAGTTCACAGGAGAAAAACAAAAAGGTTACTCATAAATTCCACATCTTTTCTCCTCTCTCTGGGTGCGGGGAAGCCGATCGGGACACAAAGAATGCATCCTGGATTACTGCTGGGAGAGAAGTGCTTGAAATCTAGCCTTCTGGTTGGGGGTCAGGGAACCTGGTGGAGAGGGAGATGTGCAAGCTCACCTACACGTGCACAGCAAGGGGGTGTGCATCAGGATGTTGTCAGTCAGAAAGATTCTTTGATCTGGGAATTTGGCACTGTTCCCTCTAGCCTGAAGGTGATGACATGATGTCCCAAGGGCTTCATCTCCCTGTGCCTTGCTCTATGCCTACACAGCTTAATCCTTTTTTTGGCTTATCTGGCCAACCCCTCTGAACTGTGGAGCTGTGAACAGGGAGGCTTCTCATCTTACATCACCCCCATGTGCACAGGGAGGGGACTCCAGTGGTCCTCACAGGAGCTACCAGAGAAACATAACGTATTCCATGTGGGATCCCCATCAGGACTGACTGCTCTGTGCTGAGATCCCAGCCTTGCTCCCTGGAGTTGATCTCTTCAGCAGACTGTACTCCATGCTTCTGCTTATGTTTCCTCTTCCTTAAGTTCATTCCAGGATGGCTCATTTCTGTGCATTATTTCATTTTAAGTAACCCTTTTTTCCTTGTTTACTTTTGACAAATATTTGAAGATTTAGTAGCTCACATCCTTGGGAGGGATTATGCAGAAATCACTGTAGCCCTCTCTGCAGTGTTCGTATCCGAGATCTGCTAACAAGCTCAGGCCTTGCTTGTGCAAAGCTTTTAGCTTTGCTTTACCTTAAGTACCGCACATGCTCCTGGGTGCCTGTGATTACCCGTGAAGCCTCTAGAACGCTGGGAGATACCGGGCAGAATTTATCCCTTGATTTAGCTGAAATGGTATAAATAGAAAGGCAAGGGAAAAGGCCTACTATATTTATACTGCAAATTCTTTTCATCCCATTGGCTTTGAAATAGATCCAGGGTTTGTTTGCTTTTTAATTTTTTGCATTAAAAATATATAAGATCCAAGTGTTTTTTTTTTTTTTTTTCTTTTTCCCTCCCTTTCCCTCTCCCTACCCTTCCCACAACTGGTCTTTAGGCAATTTCACAGCTGGTGGAAGAGGGCGGGGGGGGGGGCATGTTAGTTTCTCAAGCCACCAGGAAAGGCTCTCAGCTGGGGGCTGAGAGCTGGGGCAAAACAGTGCTCCTCACTCCCTCTCAAGACAATGCAGTGATTCATTATGGCTAGAATGGGAAGCACCTTTGAATATTATCTCAGCATCATCTCTGTTCTTCTGTAGCATAAATAACTGGCTTATCCCTAATGACTCCGTTCTTGTTAAAAGGGAGCTTCATTTGGGAGCTGTATGCAGCCACTTAACATGCAATCTGCATCTTGCTGACTGTGAGTCAGTGTCTCTTTGATCCCACAGTGCCATAGAGGATAGCACTGAGCATGAGAACCTGCGTGCAATTCCTTCCTGTGGGCTCTCATACCTGCTCTTGTCCTTTGCAAGACACTCCCTGGTGGGAGGCAAGGGGAGATGCTCTAGGCAGCACCCCCAGGCTCTGGTCAGCAATCAGGTGCTGATGTCCTGGAAATTGCTGCAATACCTCCTTCATCGTCTGCATCCTGCACTGAGGAAAAAGGGGTGCTGGGGCTGGGGGAAGGCTCATCTCCCCCAGCTGAGCACACAGATCAGAACTTGTCCTCGAGAGGAAGATCACTTTAAAGACCCACTTGGGGTTTGCATATCCAATGCACAAGGTCATGATGCAAAAGACACATTTGACATCACACTGGCATGCAATCTGACAGTAGTTCACCAAAATGTATGCAACCTGCAGCCCTGTCCTGGCCAGGACAATCTCCCTGCACCCTGTGTCTTGCTGGCTGCAGCCACCTCATCTCTTATTTCTGTACGTGAAGATCTTTGGGGAAGAAGCTGTCTTCTCTTTCGTTTGTTCAGACCCCAGCATAGTGAGATCTTGGACCATGACTGGGATGCTTGCATGTTCTGTGAATACAAATGTAATAAATTAATGAAAATAACCAGTGGGAAGACAGAACTCACTGCTAGAGGGACTGACTCAGTGCAACAATATTTCTTTTATTCATTCCAAGCTCTTCTGTGCAGAAAGCTGCTCTGTAGCTAGCATGGATGGCCAGAAGTGTGCATCTATTCTCAGCATTAACCTTTTCATTGCTGGGTGAGCAAATCAAGTGAGATCACAACTGTCTGCCTGGTTGGTGTGTATTGATATGAGAACCTCAGCATTTCTGGGAAGAGACTGCAGGAGGTTTAAAGGCCCTGATGGCCTCTCTGAGCTGGGCAGGAAAGGGCCACATGGCTCCTGATCCATCAGCCATCATTCAGGGAAAAATCTAGTGTCTTCTAGCAGACTTTTTCTACTGTATTAGGAAGCAGCTGCCTTTTAATTAGAGGATAGCTAAGTGCTACCTTGTGATCCATGAGGTTATGCATATTTAATAATGCCAGCTCCCATCTGCTGTTGCCTAGTGCTGTGTTTTAGGAAGTGCAGACTGGAAAGTCCCCTTTGATGTTTCTTCACGCTGGCTGCCCTTTGAAATGGCGAAAGCACAGCAAATCTGCAGCCATGGATGCTTCAGCCATTCCAAAAATTGGGGGAAGCCATGTTGTGCAGGGAGAGCCCTCACCTGAGTGTGCTTGGCATTGATCTGGCTGCTTTGCTTGTGGGAGAGCAGACTCAGATGGAGTGGACGACATTTCTGAGCAGTGCATGCTGTGGATGAGGAGCAGGACTAACCTTGAGAGGGCACAGAAAGGCAGAACGCTACTGCTCCCTCTCCTTAACCAAACATAGTCTAAGCTCTGCTAATAGTCTCCTTTTTTGGTGCAGGTGGGGAGACAGATAATAACCTGAGACCATTTTAGGGAAGTCTGTTCCAGTTCCTCAAAACAGTGACCCTCCAAATATTGTCATCACCTGTACTGTCATACATGGGTGACCCAGGAGCAGCAGAAGGTGGAAGAAAGAAGTGATGAAGCTCTTCCGCTAGGTGTTGAATGCAGCTGGAAGCACAGAGGACTTATGCCCATCACTGAGTGTTGTAAAGCCAAACATGTCTGCAGTCCTGCTCATATTCCAGTCCTTGCTAACAATTCTTGAGGTATTCTTCTCACAGTATTTACTACTTTCTCTTCTATTCTGTGTTCGCTGTGTTGCCAAGTAGATATTTCCACATCTATCTTCTTCATTTCGTGATTGTCCCTGATGCATTTTGCAATTTTAAATTGCAGTGTTTTGGCATGTTCACCCTTTGTAACTCAGTTAATTTAGGTGTCACCAAATTGCTCTCAATATATTTATTTTTCCTCCTTGGATGTCAAGAAAGGTCTCTGCAATGTTCAGGTGAAATCCCAGTGTGGACAGCTGGCCATAGAGAAGTAATCTTTCCACCTGTATATGAAACCATGCTTTGGAGCTAGAAGGGACTGAAAGAAGCAGCAGCTCCCAGCAAGAGCAAACCCGACTGCATTGATTTTCATTGTCGGACATGAGGAAAATGCAAACAGAGATGATAAATATCTGGAAAGAAGGAATCAAAGGACTGACAGTGTTTCTGCAGTGTGGTGTTCGTAACAGGCAAAGAAAGAAGCTCCACATCCCCATGGTGCCGCACCAGTGTCATGTTCCAGCAGTCAAGTGGCCTTGGAGCTCTCTAACTGGGACACTGGGATTGTTCCAGGTGATACAAGGACAGCTGGGACAAACATTTTCTCTGCGAACCTTCCTCTTTGTCACAGGGAGAGAAGACACTGGTTTGAGATGAAGTGACCTGGAATAGCCCCACAGAAGTGTTTGTGGTGCTGGGGACTAGCCTGGCACCTGTGGCTACCCATCCCACTGTAGCAGTGCTGTGTGTGTCATCAGTGCCTCCTTCTTCTGTTGCCAGAGCCCTTCAAACCATCAGAGCAGCTGCAAGTCAGTGAGTATTCACAGAGAGGTAAGCACAGGCATTCTCTTTGCTGCTCCGTGGGATGTCCCCCAGGCAAAGGATTGCCCCTGAGGGGATCTTCTCCATCATCTCCAAGCTGTTGTTCCCTGTTCAAGTATACTCTTCAGTTCAGGATTACACTTACATAATTTCTCTGCAGAGAGGTTTATCTGGGCATCCCTACAGCCAGGAGCCCAGGGGTACCAGCAGCTCTGAAGAACCAGATGCCTAATTGCTGTGGCTCTATCCATTTGGAAGCACGGGCACAAGCAGCTCTGTAGTTAGCCAAAGGAGGGTGCCTGCAGGCTTTATTTGTAGGAACAGAAGCAGATTTTGGATGGAATGGAGAAAGCCAAGAGGCTGATCAGGGAATTCACTAAATAAAATATTTTTGCCAGCCTTGTTTGTTTATTTTTGTCAAAAGTGAAATGTCTTGCTGGAAAGTCTCCATCAGACCTGAACTGGGAAGAATGCCAATGTCTAGGATGGGATTTCAGGTCGAAAGCAATGTGCTGGTGAGCCAGTCTAAAAAACAAGTATCTTGTACAGAGAGTTTGCCATGTGGAGGGAACTCAGTGCTCTTGTCCTTGTGAAATGTGTTAATTTGATTCGTGTCAGTATGGAACAATGCTAGGGCCGCATGATGAAATATAACCTTCTATCTAAGGAAAACAGAATGATTAGTGTACATAGTTCTTGTATCATGCAAAGGAAGGGTCCAGCAATTTGCGTAAATAGAGGGTTTGAAGGGCGAACATTGAGACTTGGGTCTAGGAGATAAGAGAACCAAGGAACCAAGGAGTTTTTAGGTAACTGCTGACTTTTGCATGGGATGCTGCACAAGCCTCTGATATCGGGCAAAGAGATCACCAAATAAGGAGAAATGGGGAGTTGAAGGATGACCAAAGGACAGAGCCTGGGAGGAAGACTACGAGCCTTCAGCATGAGCAACCCCCATAGGGACCACCAGAGACTGATACACATGCGTCTGGGTGAGAGTTCGGATTCCAGTAAAATTCCTAGATGGGTCAGACAAAATCAAAGACCCGAGACCAGAGAAAAGGGAGAAAATTACCAGACATATCACCAGAAAGTCTATTAGGGATAATGATTAAAAATTGGAACAATAGGGGCCCCAGAAAAGGAAAAAGTAAACTAAAAATGATCCAGTATTGTATGGTAGAATGGCCAAAGGAGCCTCTAAGTCCACATGTCTTGTGGCCTGTTTTTGGATCCTTTGAAGACTCTATTTGTCAGGCCTTAAATATACATGTTAATTCAAAGGAACCTTTAGTCAGGATGAAAGTGATTATGCAGAATTATGGATCAGGACTTCACATCCTTTTCCAGCCTCAATATTTACACTAAGAGCAGATGAGAAGTCTGAAGAAGAAGAACAGGAAAAAAGAAAATGATGATAAATGGTAGCCATTGGATAACCTACCACCCCCACAACCTCCATATCCTAACAATCCACCCCCGGCGGTGACTCCCCCTCCGATGGCCATGAATTCTGCATCAGTACCACAGTTGCCCCTGCCTCCACCACCAACAGCGCCGGAATTAGACCAACATCCAGATGCATGTACGAGAAGTAGGACTGCAGCATCTGAGGGATCTTCTCTATATCCCTTTTGAGAGGTATCCCTCGGAGGCAATCAGGGAGCCATCGGGTCTGTGGCAGTCCCATTAAATACCACAGATGTAAGAAACTTCAAGAAAGAAATGCGGACCTTATTAGATGACCCCCTCAGAGTAGCTGAAAAACTAGACCAGTTCCTAGGCCCCAATACTTATACCTGGGAAGAAATACAGTCCATTTTAGGGATCTTATTTACTGCTGAGGAAAAGGGAATGATTAGGCAAGCTGGAATGAGAATTTGGGAAAGAAAATCAGGCAGGACTCCCGGGAGACCAGGAATGGCCAAATGTGGATCCCCACTGGGATCATCAACAACCACAAGGAAGACAGAATATGAGGGATTTGAGAACATTAATCATACAAGGAATAAGGGAAGCGGTTCCCCGAGGGAAAAAACATTAATAAAGCATTTAATGAACAACAAGGGAAAGATGAATCTCCAACAGAATGGTTGGAGAGATTAAAGAAGAGACTACAGATATATTCTGGAATTTACCAAAAATACAGTGGCCAGAATCGCACTCCTTAGAACACAATTTGTAGCTAAATCCTGGGGGGACATAAGAAGGAAATTAGAAAAGCTGGAAGACTGGTAAGAGAGAGGATTAGGAGAATTACCTAGGGAAGCATAGAAAGTGTATGTCAGGAGAGATGAGGAGAACCAAAAAGCAAAAGCCAAGATCTTTGTAGCGGCAGTAAGAGGAAGTCAGAAAAATAAGACCCCGTCCGGAGAAAGAAGGGAAAAAAGAGTAGAGAAAACACCTAAGGGACAGCCTTAACGAGAGAGATTCACAGTTTCTGTCTGTTACTACTGCAACAAGAAGGGGCATGTTCAGAGGAACTGTTGTAAGCGGGAACAAGATGAGAAAATATTCAGAGGAATAGGGGTGTCAGGGGCTATATTTTCTGGGGACTTTAACATCAACAGAGCCCTTGATAAAACTATTAATTGGTCCCCATAAAGAAGAAGTTTTATTCTTAGTGGACACAGGGGCTGAAAAATCCACTATTCAAAAACTTCCAAAAGGAATAGAAAAAGGGAAAAGTTATGTATCAATAGTAGGGGCAAAAGGAGAGCCTTTTAAAGTACCTGTCTTGAAAGATATAGAAGTAGAAACAGAGAAGAAAATTTGTTTTAATGATTTACTTTTACTCCCTGAAGCGGAGTACAATTTATTAGGAAGGGATTTGATTCTGAGATTAAACTTGAGCATTCATAGCCAAGAGGACAAATTGCAGATTAAATTATACAATTTAACACAAAAAGATGAGGAAGCCATTAACCCTTCAGTATGGTATAAGGAAGGGGAAATTGGAAAGATAGAAATGGCCCCCATGAATGTTCAAATAATAGATCCACTTCGTCCAATTAGAGTCAAAAAATACCCTATACCAAGGGGGGGTCGAAAAGGATTAAAACATGTAGTTGACAGACTTCTGGAGAAAGGAACTTTAGAACCATGTATGTCACCTCATAATACACCCATCCTCCCCGTAAATAAATCGGATGGGTCATACAGGATGGTACAGGACCTGAGAGCTGTCAATCAACGAACAATCACTAAATTTCCTGTAGTGGCAAATCCCTATACTTTACTGAGTCATATATCTCCCAGACATACTTGGTATAGTGTAATAGATTTGAAAGATGCTTTTTGGGCCTGCCCTCTGGATGAGGGATCCAGAGATTATTTTGCCTTTGAATGGGAGGATCCCGAAACGGGACGAAAACAATTAAGATGGACTGTGCTACCACAGAGGTTTACAGAGTCACCAAATCTATTTGGACAAACTTTAGAGAAGATCTTACAAGATTTCACATTACCCAAGGAAGTAAAATTATTGCAATATGTGGATGATCTATTAGGAGCAGGAGAAACTGAAGAAGGAACCTGAGAAGCCACTATTAAATTATTAAATTTTCTAGGAGAAAGGGGATTAAAGGTGTCTCAATCAAAATTACAGTTTATGGAGCAGGAAGTAAAATACTTAGGGCATTGGCTGAGTGAAGGGAAAAAGAAGCTAGATCCTGACAGAGTATCTGGTATCCTATCTTTACCACAAACTAAAAAGGAAATTCGGCAAATATTGGGATTATTAGGATATTGTAAACCATGGCCTGAGAACTATAGTGAGGTCAAATTCCTATATGAGAAATTAACTAATAACTGACTTAAGTGGTTCACAGAAGATGATCAAAAATTCAAGGAAATAAAAAGGGCATTAATACAAGCACCTGTATTAAGCCTCCCAGATCTGGAAAAACCTTTCTGTCTCTTTGTGAATACATCAAACCAGACAGCATACGGAGTTCTTACTCAAGATTGGGCAGGATTAAGAAACCCGTGGGGTATTGTTCTAAGTTACTTGATCCAGTAAGCAGAGGCTGGCCTGCTTGTCTCCAAGCTTTAGCCGCTACAGCATTATTAATAGATGAAGTTAGGAATCTTACCTTTAGCGCCCCTCTAAAGGTGTATATTCCACACAATGTCAGAAGTGTTTTACAACAGAAAGCGGAAAAATGGTTAATGGATAGCCGAATCCTAAAGTATGAGGCAATATTAATTGACTCCCCTGACTTAGAACTGAGGGTAACCTCTGCTCAGAGTCCAGCACAATTTTTGTTTGGAGAACCATCTGAAAAATTACAACATAACTGTTTAGAGGTAATTGAGACCCAGACTAAGGTGAGGCCAGATTTAAGGGATACTGAGTTGGAGAAAGGGGAAGCACTGTTTGTAGATGGCTCCACCTGAGTAGTGGAAGGAAAAAGAAAATCAGGGTATGCAATAATTAATAAGGACCTAGAACCTGTGGAATCAGGACCTTTGAGTCCATCATGGTTGGCTCAGTCTTGTGAGCTGTATGCCTTATGTAGGGCCCTGGAACTATTAAAGGGGAAAAGTGGGACTGTATTTACAGATTCTAAATATGCATATGGGGAGGTCCACACTTTTGGAAAAATTTGGGAAGAAAGAGGTTTAATTAACACTCAAGGGAGGAATCTCATACATCAAGAATTAATAGTAAAAATTTTAAGGCCATTAAGAGAACCGAAGGAGATAGCAGTAGTACTGTGTGTGAGGACACCAAAAGGGATTAGATTACCGAATCAGGGAAAATAATTTAGTGGATAAAGAAGCCCAGAAAGCGTACTCATGGACTCAGGTCATTAAAATTAATGTAATACAGGACGAAGAAAGATGAGAAGAAGGGGGAAAAAAGTTTACCCCTGAGGAACAAACAAAACTGGAGAAAATAGGGACTAAGTTAGAACAAGGAAAATGGACACTGCCCGACGGACAAGAGATATGGCCAAAAGCCTACACGAGGCAAATATTAGAACGATTACATGCACAAATCCATTGTGGTACAAGTGCGTTAAGTGATCATTTCCTTAAACAATTTGGTTGCATTGGGATTTATGAAATAGCAAAGCAAATTACACAAGGTTGTTTAACTTGTCAGAAGATAAATAAAAAAGTGTTTCGACAAGTAGCCACAGGAGGGCGAAAAACAGTTTATAGACCTTTCGAAAAAGTGCAAGTTGATTTCACTGAATTACCCAAGGTAGGGAGGATGAAATATCTATTGGTAATAGTAGATCATTTAACGCAATGGGTAGAAGCTTATCCTGTAGCATGAGCTACTGCACAAACAGTGGTAAAAAAAAATATTAGAACACTTAATACCTAGATATGAGATAATCCAGTACATTGATTCTGATCAGGGCACACACTTTACTTCTAAAATAATAAAATTGTTATGTCAATCACTAGGTATTCAGTGGGAATACCACACCGTGGCACCCACAAAGCTTGGGAAAAGTAGAAAGATTGAATCAAACAATAAAACAACAATTAGCTAAGTTAATGATTGAGACACAAATGCCCTGGACAAAATGCTTACCATTGGCACTTTTAAACATTAGAACTAAGCTACACAGTGAGACTGGATTATCACCATATGAAATGTTATATGGCATGCCTTATTCTCAAGGGATGCCTCTAGGGAATAATGTAGTTGAGGATCGTAATATCCAGAAGTATATAATCACCACTGGAAGGAGATTAAAAGAACTAAGAGAAATTGGGATGATGGCTCAAACACTACCTGTTGGACTTGCAATCCAACAGTTAAAACTGGGAGGTTTTAATAAAAAACATGATTCTAATAAGAACATGGAAAGAAAAATTCTATCTCTATGGGAAGGGCCCTTTCTTGTTTTACTTACTACTGAAATAGCTGTGAGAACAGCAGAAAGGGGTTGGACCCACGCATCCAGAGTAAAGGGGCCAATAACTACTGAAGCCTGGAGGGTTGAGTCTTTTCTCCTTTTTTCTTAACCTAATCCTTTCTGAAGGATTAAAAATTAGGTCTCTTGAGTCTTACATCAATGCCCCAAGCACTGGGCAACAAGTTATTTTGGGTCTGCCACTCACTCTTTGAAAGTTTGTTCCTGGACCAAAGAAACTGCTTTCCCGTGAATATTTCATTGAACCAATGTGCTCTTGTGAAAGATTTTGATGGGATGGTATTCTCTATAAAACAAACAAACATACACTGCATCAAAATTCAGTAAAGAATTCCTGCCTGTCCCCACTTCTGCCATGCCACCATTGCCCTCCTGAATCTTGCTAGGCTCTTGGAGCTAAGCCCAAGCAACAGGAGCCTGAAACCAAGCTGACCACTGTCTAGATTCATGCCCTGACCTATTCTTCCATTCCAATGTAGATGAAGGGCCATTTTAGTCTTAATTCCACCAACATTTCACCTGCAAAAAGAGACTGGATAGGAACAAAAGGAGAGTTCCTTTCCATTGCATGCCCAGCTGACTATGAATACTGGTGCTGGCATCAGGGTTGGGTGGGTGGGTGGGAGGAGATGTCCAGGGTGCCTCCAGCCATCATGACCACACAATCCTTCAGCTGCCAGGCAGCTCTGCTCCCTCTCAGCCCACTCTGGGCGGGAATTCAGTTAATATTTCAATAACAAATCTCCTAAACTTGGGCTCCCTGTGGGGCTGGCATTGATCGCTGATCCTCAGAGCTTCTCTCTTTCTTCCTTCATATCTTCCCTAGGCTGGAGAGGCGTCTGCTTATTGATATTCAGAGGCAAACATTGCAGTCTTACAAATGCT
The DNA here is from genome assembly GCF_011077185.1 of Oxyura jamaicensis. Classification (NCBI taxonomy): domain Eukaryota; kingdom Metazoa; phylum Chordata; class Aves; order Anseriformes; family Anatidae; genus Oxyura; species Oxyura jamaicensis. The sequence goes on from NC_048907.1 coordinate 4,726,042, forward strand.
GCCAGGTTTTATGAAGAGTTGTTAATAAAATAGATTCACCCAGCAGCAAAAGAAAACCGAAGAGGAAAAAAAAGGCTGGGAGGAGGCAGAAGGGGCATTTCCTGGCAACCACAGGCTTTTCCCTACACTTCCCCCAGGAACATGGCTTGGGATTGTTCAGGTGCCAGAATTTCAAGGCCGGGTTGTTGGATTTTGCACATGAGCAAAGAGCTTATGTTGCAAATGTGCTGAGCGGGGCTTGACCTAAAGAATTTGGATTAAGCCTCCATCAAACATTCAAGATCTCTAGTCCCTAGGGCACCTTTTACTTGGGAGATGATCTCTGGGGAACAAATTTTCAACCATTCTTGAAACAGTTCTCCATCACATGGTCTGATGTCTCCTAAAGAAAAACTGAAGCACTGTTGAAGAATCAAAGCTGACAGATACTACAGCTGAGGCAGAGGATCAGGCACCTTAACCATGCACTCAGCACAGAGCACTGCAATCATTGACTCAGTAGTACTACAGTATGCTTTATTTTCTGCACATGCCTTTGCCACATGTACCAGTGCACTCTAACACCCTTGTACGACAGAGAAATCTTCAGGACAGCTTGTTCAACAGTGTACACTCTTTTCTAGAACTGCTAAGTTTTGTCTTCAATATTGGGGAACCCAAAAATCCCACTCCCCAGCTGGGCAATTTTTACTTTACCCCTTGAAGTAAACACAAGTTTAGGCTTAAGTATGAAAAGAGAAAACGAACAATGCATTGAACAGCATCCTACCACCAGAAGTTTCTGGAAGTTTTGCTCCCAGACTGTTTGACCTGTTCTGCAACTAAGCCTTCTTGCCCTCCATCTGGATCATTCCTTGGTCATGAATTGCCATTACTGAGCAGTTACAGTTTGAATTTACACTTCAGAGTTATCAGCTTGGAAGAACATGTCAAAGTTAAAACAGACATTCCAGTAATGACTTAAATCAAGGCATTTCCTAGGTGTTGACAGCAAAAAGGAGGAAGGAGGTACACTTGGCTCTCAGCAGCTGGAAAATTCAAATACAGTATCCTTCTGCACTGCAAGAAGTGCTGCAGAATCCCCCTCACTGTCTTCTGGTCACAGTGCTGCATGGGGGGTGCAAGTGGTATGCTGATCGGAGTGATGGGCCGAGGTGCAGTTTCCAGAAAGGCCATGGAATGCTCATACCTCTCTGGGATATACCAGCTCCTTCTACAGACTGATTAAGAAGTGCCCTCTCCCCTTGAGACCTCTCTTACTATCTTGATGTACACCTGCAGATCTGCCTTGGGTCCCATCTGTTCCTCTTAAATCCTAGGGATAGATAGGTTATGTGGCTGGCGCCTACTATTGTCAGGAGAGAAAATATAAGTATGATTGTCCTGATTGTCCTTCTCGTCCACACCACACTCTGGCCACTGAAGATGCCATCCTCTAAGAGGCTGCATTCTTACAGGAGGCTGAAAAACAATCTTTGACAAACAGGAGAGGTCAGGGATGTGTGGTGGGATCATATGTGTCAGTAAAGACCCACACTGTGTATTACATTTGGATCCTTTCATCACCACAGTCTATGTAGCTCTTGCTCTCCTTGACACTGGCATCCTAGTGCAATCATTACAAGGGTCTTTCATGACTGTTGCTATGTTTGGGGAGTAAGTTACTTGATTTCTTGTTTTGGAAGATCTTTGGGGTGAAAGGTTATTGTTTACTTCAGGTCTACAAAGGACATCAGCAGATACGCCTGTAGTGCTGGACTAGGAGATTTATGGGCATATGGGACTACAATATAAAGATTTTGGGATGCCACAAAATACAGAGTGACTCATTCTCCTTCATAACTGACTTTCAGCATCCTCAAAGGTCTCCGTTACTTGCATTCACTTCTGGAAGAGCTGAAGTTGTTTACATTAGTGTAAAACCCTCAAGAAGGGTCACAGAGATGAGGTATTTTAGTCCTTCCGCAGGACAAACCCCTGTGGCCAGCCCCATTCTCTTGCCTCCTGTGTCTCAAAGCTACACAGAGGTACCTTGACATCCCAGACATTCTGTTTTGGAAGGGCTGAGGGGCATTAGCTACTACAGGAAAGGAAAAAAAAAAGCCTTTCTGAGTGGCAGTCTGGTCTGGGATCTACACCAGCCCTTGCTCTGTGGCACTGTGTTAACACCTACCCACTCGGCACAGCTCCAGATGCTGTTGGTGAAGGCTGAGGGAGGGGGCAGGCAGGAATAGAGATGACTTGTTCTTCCAGCCCAGGACCAGCTCATTAGCAAAGGGTGCTTTGCTTTTTAATGCCTGAGAGCACAGGCCACAGGAAAGGTCACAGATGTCTGGCAGAAACTCCCTCTTGAGCCTACCCTTCAGCCAAAGCACATGAATAGCTCGAGGACATGAGAGGTCACATACATAATAATCAAATGAGCATTGCATATAGAAGCCCTCAGGGGGGAAGGCTGGGATGTGCTGGGGACTCTGCTGCTGTGAGAAAACAGGGTGTGCAGAGGACAGGGGAGGAGGGAGTGGGGAAGCAGATGGGGAGGAGGAGGGCAATGACTTGACAGGAGTTATGTGATGCATCTTGTGCTGTGGAGCAATGCCTTTGGCCTGGCTCCTCTCAGAAACTTGGTTCAATTTGCACGTTCACTTTGAAAGGGCATTTTCATTAAAGCTGTGCTGTGGCTGAGATGCTGGGATCAGGCAGCTGAACATACTGTGGAGTCCCGCTCTAGACTTCTGCAGCAGACAGCAATGTAGCACCACCCAACAAGATGTCAAGAAACAGCTAGATTGCTGCTTAATTATTTATATCTCTTGCTTTATTATTAAAACTTGGTCTTCCACCTTCTTTCTCAAGATCTCAGAGCATGTCTGTAATATGACAATTTTATTCAGCTTTATATGTATATATATATAGAAATATGCATGTCATACTAATTTCAAAGGCAGTGACTGGGCAAGCAGAAAGAAGGGGCTGGGTGCCATGGGCTGGCTGCTGCATGCAAGGGGCACATGGGGCCCTTGGGGAGCAGAGAGTGCCTGTTCCCTGGTAGATATGGGCCAGAGACACTTCCAGCTTGTGCCTGGTGGGAAGAAAACTGGAAGGGAAATCAGAAGGTGGACACCCATCAGATTATGTGTTTCTGGCACAGCAGGGCACCCCGTGTGCTGTGTTTAGGCACATGGCATCACACGGGGATAGTGGAGCACCAAAAAGGAGATTGCTCTGCAGATTGTTTGTCCTTCTTCTCTTCCAGGACGTTACACAAAGCAAGTGCTGTTTCTCCACAACATCCCAACCTTCCTCATTCGGGCAGCTAAGGTGCCAGGCCGGTGGAGGAGCAATCATTGACATTAAGATTCAATTACTGGAGTTAGGAGATCATGGAACATGCATCACATCTCTGATGATGTTTTTATCTCTGGAGTACCACCTTTCCTGACACCAAACCTCTTATCCTTAGGAACCAGTCTGGGATCGCATTATCTTAGAAGTCTGCCCTGGAAGGGATGCCTGGAGCCCATAGGAGGGCTGTCACCAGCAGGCTGCTGCTTCTGTGTCTAGCTGAACCCAAGGACAATTCCTGCACCTGTTTGAAGTACTTTGGTGCCTCTCTATCTCAACATTGCTTCAGGCAGAGGCACGGGCAAGTGTTAGTGTTGTTGCAAGAGTATTTTTTTCCCTCTCTGGAATCTCTTTTTATTCAACCCACAGTGGGGTGCTTTCATCCAGGACCACACAGTATCCCAACTGCTGCAGCATGCATTATCCTCTCCTGCCTTTGTTTCCTCTGTCAGGATTGGTCTGACTGAGTTTTGCCTCTATCTAATCACATCCCTGCTGGCTTAGACGAGGTGAAAGCCTGTTTTGTCAGGTTTTCCCAGCAATCCACATCAACCACCTCTCCCTCTGAAGGTTCAAGATAATTTTAGGCACCTACAGGGGATGCAGCTGCACTTAGCAGCGCTAGGTAACTAGACACCCTCTGGCTTTCCTGTAATGCAGCTATAAATCCCCTACCCATATTAAGCATCCCTAGGATATGATTCTTTCCTGTATTTCCCAGACCCCAGTGGCTGCTGCATCCCTTGCAACCTTCCTCGGTGCTGTAGTTGCATCCACTGCCTAAATCCCCTTCTCCTGGCAGCCTCCTCCTGATGCTCACACCTGCCCTCAGACCACCGCAGCAGTTCTAGCAGCAGCCACCAGGCTGCTGTATTTCCCTGGAAATACAAGAAAAGGTCTGCATATGTAAGAGCCTGCCTGGTTTCTAGGAGGCAGGGCAACGGTGAATGTTTGTGGAGGCAAATATTTCCCTCTGCCCAATGGGCCGAGCAGTGCTTTGCTGACTGAACCTGCACGGACTCAAGGCAGACTCCAATCTGAAACTGCCCACCAGACAGACCCTTGCTGCTGTTATCTTCCCCTTCCCAGCTACTCAAGAGCTTGTTTCTTGGTTTATCTGTTCTTTGGGCTTCCAGAAGAGAACTTACTGCCTGCTCATATTTAACCCCATGTCCTAGCCATTATCACTGAGAAGACAACATTTCCCAGTATACTGCCTCTACCCACACCCAGTTCCCCTGGCTCATGCCATGTTGTTGTCCTAACAATAGCTTTTAACATAATATTTGACATTGGGAAGGCCTGATGAGTGGCAGTGCTGCGTTTCAGTACACCTGATCTAAATTCAATACATATCAAGCAGCACTGTATTTATGAAAAAATCTTTAGGGAATTTTGTTGAGCACTAACAATTCTTTTTGTAAGAAACAAACATTAGGCAACTTTGTGATTAAACTTTCATATGTTAAGCAAAAAAAAAAAGAAAGAAAGAAAGAAAGAAAGAAAGAAAGAAAGAAAGAAAGAAAGAAAGAAAGAAAGAAAGAA